>NW_025814370.1:0-27854 GCF_018902025.1 Drosophila willistoni
AAGTTAATGGAAGCTCTTCCATTAAAAATAGCAAACGTGGATATGTCAAAATGGCAAACTTATGTGCTAACTGATCCTACCTTTAATAAACCGGTTAAGGTTGATATAATAATGGGGGTAAGCGTATATACCCAAAGCTTAAAAGGGGGAGTTACAAAAATTGATGGCCTGGTAGGTCAAAATACTCAATTTGGTTGGATCGTCTCGGGGTGCACCGAATCAAATCAGAATAAATCTGTAGTGGCAACAACAATAGATGTCACAGGTTTTAAACAAAATCGGGAGAACATGAAAGGTAAATATCAAAATAAAAAAATTACAATGCCAAACAAACTCAACAGCAGTTACCTCACATTGGAGGTAAAGTAAAAACTGGGGAAGAAAAATTATATATCCCAGAGCCAGTACAAAATAAGAATTTACAGATGGCAATGGTTGAATTAAATAATGATAATTTAAATAATAATGTCAAAATAGATTCAGTTAAAAAATTGTCCGAGTCTGTATTAGAACAACATTTGAACAGAATAACCGCTCAAATTTCAGGTATTACCGAAATATCATAACAGTGGAGCAAAAGCCACATTGGCTTAAACCGAAAGGTAGAAGTAGTAGGTCTTTAAAGTTTACACCATATAAAAACGCTAGAAGTCAACACAGTAATACACATCAGGAGTGGGTAGATATCCCGAAACAGAAATTGTAAAGCATTTGGGCGATATTAGTAATTTGCCAAATATAATATAAAATACAGTCGAAGTCAATTAGTAAACCATACGGCAGAATATGAAAGAATGGGAAGTCAGTTCAACATGTAGCTTTTATGCTTCTCTAACAACAATCATCTTACTAACGATAATATTAATAATAGTAATTTGTTTAAGACAACTTACTAAAAATAAAAGAATACAAATCGTCGCATTTGGCGGCCCTTTGCAGAATGTTTAAGATTAAACATCGTGTTCATCTGAAATGGCTTCACAAAACGAAACAAAAACATAACACAAAAATAAGTCATAAAGATTCATATGACAATTATTGCTTAAAACCAAACCAAACATGCATCCACACTCTGTGGAAAACACTTAAGATTGTAACAGTGGCGCGGTTTCAAGTAGCCAACGCTGAGCATGAAATATAAACAATTTTCAAACACCGAAAGCGTGGGTCATTAGAATAAGTATTTTTAAGAACAATTGTTGCCTAGAGAATTCATTTATATACACAACAATTCTTTAAATAAAATCAGTTCATATTTTGAATTCAACGAATGAAGATTGGGTTATTTTCCTTCTCTCCGGGAATCCCTATTCATTTTGGTCCTTCGATAAAAAGGAACTCTGAGTTTTCCCCCACCAGTGGTAAGAGACTCAGAGGATGAATCAGCTCCTTAAGGTCTGAATTCTTATGATAAGATCGGATAAAGGTAGCAAAATAAAAAACTCTTGTTTTCCCCCACCAGTGGTAAGAGACAGAGTATAATATAAAAGCAAAATATTGCTTAATAAATAAAAAGTGCGTGCGACCGAGTATATAAAGGCAGTTGGCTAGTCGAGCAACTGCAATAATTTCGGGGGCGGTAAAAAAAAAATTAATTACGGAGTTGGTGTGTGGCGTATTGTAAGCCCTAATATCGAAAAAAGCGAACTAGTGTATAAATACACTATATGTAGTTGCAAGTCGGCAACTACCAACAGCAGCAGAGCAACAAGATAGTTGCAAAGGAGAGGCCGCTGGAGAACATACATTGCCCATAGAAGGTGTAGAGATGCCTTGATTAAAACTTGCAGCTCAAAAAAAAAGAAAAAAAAAAAAAGAAAAGAAACTGTGGTACTTGATAAATTCTTTTCAAATCTTTTCGAAACAGTCCTTTGCAGGAAGTGGAAAAAAATTAATAGTTCATTTTTTTTGTGGTTAAGATAACACAAGTAAATTTTTAATCTAAATAAATACAAGCCATCCTTCATGGATTTGAATCGGTGATAAAAAGAAACCAATTACGTTGGTGTTCTTTATTTCAAGATATACTTCTTGAGTAAGTGCTAATTTTTCTTTGATTGAATAAAATTTAATAATTTTGCAAACAAAATTTTTGCACGCAGATTTGCTAAGTCTCGGTATGTTCGTTCATAATGCCAAAATAAGGAAATTAAAATGTATTGCTTTGATTAAGCAGAAGGTAATTAAACAGCTCTAGAGAAAAAAAACCGCATTAACGACATTCATATTAACCCATATATGTATATGATTTTGCAAAGCAAAATTTTGAGCCACATTGTGCAAAAACAAATTTTTTTTGTCAAGTCGCGAGGTAACATACACTGAAAATGAGAAAAAAAGTGAAGACATAAATAAATAAAAAATAACTAATAATAACATAGCAGACTCCAATATTTATGAAAATGTTTCTTCTAGTTCTTCTAGACCTATATGATACTGTGGTCCGATCCTGATGGTTTTATACTTTATTTTTCCCGGGTAATAAAAAACCCGAAAAAAATTTCAGCCCGATAGCTCTTAAGACGGCTGAGTAAAATGCAAACGCACAGACGGACGGACGGACGGACAGACGGACATGGCTATATCAACTCAGCTTCTCATGCTGATCAAGAATATATATACTTTATGGGGTCGGAAACGACTCCTTCTGTGCGTTACAAACATCTGACCAATTTTATAATACCCTCTGCAAGGGTATAAAAATTTAAGCAGAATAAAAGCAAAAAAAAATCTAATGAAAATTTGAAAGGTCAAAAAAATATATAACAAAAAAATGAAGAAAGTGAAAACATAGAAGAAAAGAAAAAAAAACGGCAAGCATGAGCAATTGCTTTACAAGACTTGGTAACAAAATCAAAAACAAAAAAAAATGTGAACATAACTAAATTAAATCTATAGCCTCTACAGCAATTCCTCGGCCTTCGCCGGACGCTACAAGGGTGAGTTTTACTACTAAATTTTTTTGTCACCAAATTGTATATAAAGCGAAGTCGGAGAGATTAAGCAAGTGTATGTTCATAAAATTATGCCGAGTGTTTAGAATATTTTTGTTGGAAAATCTGATTCCGAGAGACCCCGCGATATTTGTTCGCGCAGTTATGTATAAAAGAAAGGGCAATACACTTATTTGCGAATATACATATGTAACTTTATTAGGACTTAACTACACCTCTGTACAGTGCCAAGAACAGAAGCCAACTCTCTTTCTCTGTTAAGCGCTGCCAGATCTCCTTAATATTACTAGGGATGCCAGATTGCCACTTTGATATAAACAGCTGGCTCTAATATCGAACACACCCCCACAAAGTTGCAATCTTTATTACAGCTAATTCCTAACGAAATGATACATTCATTATGTTTCTTGCCGCTTAAACCCTTCGTTAGGACATCCGCCGCCATTAGTTCCGTAGGCATATACTTCACGGAAATATCACCACTCTTATACATCGCTTGAATGAAGTGGTGACGCACGTCAATATGTTTTGTACGTGGATGGAATCCAAACCCTTTGACCAGATGTTGTGCGCTTTGATTATCGTTGAAAATGCGCACAGATCCACATTCTATACCAATTCTGTTTAGTAGGTATAGAGCCTCCTTTACTGCCTCTGACATTGCCAAGTATTCTGTTTCCGTACTAGACAATGCAACAGTACGTTGCTTTCGTGCCTCCCAGCTTATGGGGGCACCAGCCAATATAAACGCTTGGCCAGAGTAGGAAACTCTGCATACGCTATGTCAGGACGAGTGGTTACTGAAAGAAACATTAAAGAACCTATTAATTTTTGATAAGGATACTTTCCCATCTCGTCTTCATTAGATTCAGCCGTGCTCCGCAATTCTGATTTTGCTTCTATAGGTGTCATCGCCGGCTTGCAATCTGTCATGCCATATTTTTTCAATATGGCATCGATGTACTTCTCTTGGGATAGAAAGACGCTCTGCTGCTCTTTGTTCTGTTTAAATTCTATGCCCAAACAGGTCTTCATTCCACATATACGGAAATAATGAGATGCTTGAAGTTAGAGCACCCCGAAATGGAATTTGAGGATTTAATATTCAAGGCTGTAGATGAATACAATAAAACAATCCACAGTACAACCAATAAAAAGCCAATAGAAGCATTTTTCGCAACAAATTTAATCCATACACCAGAAAAATTAGCACTCGAAAGGGAAAAGATTTCAGAAAACATCTTAAAGAAACAAAACAGACCTAGGGTACCATAACAAAACAAAAAAAGCCATAAAAATTTACGATCCAGGTGAAATCATCTACGTTAGGATTAATAAACGATTATGTTCGAAACTAACGTCTAGAAATAAAAAAGAAATAGTAGCCGAAGATCTTAATACCAAAGTTAAAACCAGGTCAGGCAGGATAGTTCATAAAAACCACTTGAAATATTGATAAACATCCTCTTCCGACAGATTGCTTATGTTACCACTTTGCTGGGGTCACACAACCATATTAGACTACACTAAGTCAAGAGTGGTCATGTTGGAAACTGGGTTAGCCGCGCGCCAGAATGGAACCTTTAAAATCGTCGATGTCATCGAACTAGAAAAATATCAAATGTCCATATCCGTTTTAAAATAAGCCGTCAAAAATTCGACAAACCTAAGTCTCAGCCTAAGTATCAGCCTTTTTTGGCCTATGAGATAACGCGGATACAGAATGAACCGAGGAGGCTTCAGCCGAAGCAGTTTAGAAACAAAAGATCGCTTGATATACTTGGCACGGCGTGGAAATGGTTAGCGGGCACATTCCTTCCAGCGGAAGGAATCCCCAATGTAAGGTCATCAACAACCAGCACGAAAAATCCCATTCGGAAATAATGCCCGGTACCTTGCTGCTGAACCAATTCCAAGGGGACATCAGCATCAATGGAGAAAACATCACTGTTTAAGATTAAACATCGTGTTCATCTGAAATGGCTTCACCAAATCAGATGCACCAAGAAATATACAAAACGAAACAAAAACATAACACAAAAATAAGTCATAAAGATTCATATGACAATTATTGCTTAAAACCAAACCAAACATGCATCCACACTCTGTGGAAAACACTTAAGATTGTAACAGTGGCGCGGTTTCAAGTAGCCAACGCTGAGCATGAAATATAAACAATTTTCAAACACCGAAAGCGTGGGTCATTAGAATAAGTATTTTTAAGAACAATTGTTGCCTAGAGTCTAAGAATTCATTTATATACACAACAATTCTTTAAATAAAATCAGTTCATATTTTGAATTCAACGAATGAAGATTGGGTTATTTTCCTTCTCTCCGGGAAACCCTATTCAATCACCCTAGAAGGCACCTTCATAATCCAAGCGGAAAACGCGACAGTCATTATATATATATATACACATCAATAATACTAATAATCTGGAGCGTATCCAAAGAAACAACTTGATTATGTCTTCATCAAACTCGATTATTCTAACTCTTCTAGCAGCTGCGATGATAACATATTGCATCATCAAAAAATACTGCAGCCACGGAACAGGCAACAATGGTCCACCAATGGAAGTCTCAATCGGGCCTGTCCAATATGTTTTTGTGCCGAGGACGTCCGCACTTAAAGGGGGAGGAGTTAAGCACTTCTATCACAACTCATACCATAACGTAGAAGCCATAAACCCAAGTCCGTCAACACATGCCCATTAACCGCATGCCCATTGGCCGACCCTATTTCATCATCACATGCAATACCCATTGGTCAACCCCACTCAATCGTCACATACCCATTTGTCGCATGATCGCCAATCTCAAGTAACAGTCCGATCGCTAGGATAAACAATAAGCCTGCACCCCACTTTCCCAGGCCTAGAAGAATGGTGTCGGGTTCGGTGCAAACGCAGAATCACGCCACAAATTTCGGCAATAAACAAAGAATGGTCCTGAACACTTGTGTAAACAAAGAATGGTCCCACGCACTTAAAGTGGACTATTGGACTCAGCCAACGCCGCCGCCTGCGACGACGTCGATTACCCAAGCCTTCATCCAACATAATCGAACCATAGCATAGCAAATAGCAGTCTTGAGCCTAAGTACAAACCAACCGGTAACTTCGCTTCAACTCCGCCGAATTCGCTCACCAAAGTCAGTTATAATTAAAACATACTGTATTGTAATAAAAGTGACGGGAAAGAAAAGGGAAGGGAAAGGAGTAGGAGGAGAGTCCTCCTACCGAAGCCCGCTTGGCCAAGATCCGTTGCCTCTTGGACTGGGAAAGGGAAGCGTGAAGGGAAATGTTAGTAGGGTTATTAGAAAGGGATGGTGAAGAAGAACTGCAACGACTGATCTCGTCTGTCAAGCGAAGCCACAAAAAAAGTTATTGCTTTAAAAGAACTTATATTTGGTACAATTTTAAAAAACAGAAACCTTTCAAAAAAGGAAATCGAGGAAATCACCAAAAAAAATAACAAACTTTGTAAGCAGGCTTAGAGAAAAATGGAAGGCATGCTATTACAACAAATCAGTCTTCGAAAAAAAAAATCAGAAATGGCTTGATGATTCGGTTTTTTTTTATAATACGTCGTCTAGTTCACACATGGGTCGACCCAAGAAGGATTTCGGTGATCTCTGCCCTAAAGTACAGACCAGAAAAGTGTCAAGCATTGTAAAGGAAACCACGTGCGATGAGTTAATGGTGGCAACAAGCACTAGTCTGTATAAATCCGGAATGCGAACCGCATCAAAAATCGTTACAGAGCTTAATGGAAATGAGACGGCAGGACAAAAAATTAAAAAGTCATTGGACGCACAAGCACAATTTCCAAATCCGTACTCACCTGATAAAGCCCTGGCTCTATACATGAATGTAGGCTACACGAAGCATACGTAAAAGCTAATGCGATGTAGTGCTAAGGAGAGGAATGCTGATATATATCCGAGTTACCAAAGGTTGCACTCAGCTAAGGTTATGTGCTATCCAAACAACTTGAAATATTCAGACTATTCAGCTGAGACAACTTTGCAAAGTTTAGTCGACCATACCGTTAGTCGAATTATACAGGCGAACTCCCCAGTTTTTGATAATCAATTATTGGAAAATAATAATAAAATAAAATTAACTGCAATACATAAATGGGGCTGTGATGGAAGCCTTGTACCTTGAAAAACCCACGGCCTTCCTCAACTCGCTATTGTAGGCCTTTAAAACTAATTTGCCAAAAGGAAACAAGCGAATTAATTAGATCAGAGAGCGACCATGTAAAAAACCAAGTAGAAAATATTCAACCAACGACTACCAATTTATATACAATTATGCACGAATTTCACATGACCATGTTGGATGGCAAAACATTTAGCGTCCTTGCAGAAGCACCTACCATGATATGTGGAATTTGTAGAGCCGCGCCAAAAAATATGAATAATATTAGTTTGGTAAAAAATTATAGAATTGATGCAGATCTCTTTAAATATGGTTTATCAACATTGCATGCGTGGATACGATTTTTTGAATGCGTTCTACATATTGCCTATAGACTCCCAATAAAAAATGGCAAGCTCGAGGTGAAGATAAGGCAAAGGTAGAAGCTAGAAAATCTGAAATCCAATTCCAGCTTAGAAAGCAAATGGGCTTATTGGTGGATATTCCAGTGGGTAGTAGTGGCAATGCGAACAATGGAAATACCGCCAGACGGTTTTTTAACCAACCAAATTTAGTAGCCGGTATTACTAGAGTTAGGGAAGCTCTAATATATAAGTTTAGTGTTATACTAAGGGTAATGGCTTGTGGATATCAAGTCAATACTGATTTATTCATATGCCATGGAAACAGCTGAAATGTATGTCGACAAATATCCATGGTTTTACAAGCCGTCATCTGTACACAAAGTTTTAATAATGGAGCGGACATCATCAACAATGTGGGACTTCGTTCCGAAGAAGCACTTGAAGCCAGGAATAAGGATTTTAGGAATATACGATTAAAACATTCCCGTAAGGACAAGAGGAGCAATACAATGGAAGATGTTATGAATGGACTACTTGTTTCATCGGATCCTCTTATAACGACTCTCTCCAAAACAACAAGTCACTTTCAAAAAAATGAATTTTGACAAAACCGTTTTAGGATTGCTAAATAGCTGTAACGAATCTATTAGTGACTCGGAT
The DNA here is from genome assembly GCF_018902025.1 of Drosophila willistoni. Taxonomy (NCBI): domain Eukaryota; kingdom Metazoa; phylum Arthropoda; class Insecta; order Diptera; family Drosophilidae; genus Drosophila; species Drosophila willistoni. The sequence goes on from NW_025814370.1 coordinate 8,130, forward strand.
TCATCTGATTCCGAATAATTTTTTTTTTGAAATATATGTTAAATATCTTAAATTAAAATTTTCAATGGAATATGTCTTCATTTGCGCAAGTTGCTACTAAAGTTCCGCTAGATGGGCAGCCTGGCCCACTTTGACACGCCCAGAATCAAACGGTGAATTGTCTATTCTCATTCTTACTGGCCGCTCGTGTGTCCCTGTCTCTTTCTCGCATGTAACTGTCGCTTGCACAGAAAACTAAAAGTGCGTGGCACCCTAACCACAAATATACGTATATATATAAACGGTATAATTACTTGTTGGTTATTATAGATAGTTTTTCTAAGTAACTATCTACGCCAGGAGCACCGGCGTAGATGAAGTGATACGGTGTTTAGAAGTTGAAGCAACAAACTTTGGGAACACAGTACGATTGATATCTGATAGAGGCGCGGCTTTTACATCGCACATCTCCAAAAAGTATTGCGAGGATCACGACATCGTGCATTTATTGATTACTACCGGAGTACCGCGAGGAAATGGGCAGGTTGAAAGGATTCAAGATAAGTGATTTGGTTGCTATTAAGCAACCCAATATGGCGTTGGTCTGAAACTTAACGTTGGTCTGAAACTTAAGCAATTAAAAATAACGGTATAACGGTATTAAACGGTATAATTACTTGTTGGTTGTTATATATTATATATAGTTTTTCTAAGTACATTTGGTTGTATCGCACCAGGAGCACAGGCGTAGATGAAGTGATACGGTGTTTAGAAGTTTAAGCAACAAACTTTGGGAACCCAGTACGATTGATATCTGATAGAGGCGCGGCTTTTACATCGCACATCTCCAAAAAGTATTGCAAGGATCACGACATCATGCATTTATGGATTACCACCGGAGTACCGCGAAGAAATGGGCAGGTTGAAAGGATTCAAGATAAGTGATTTGGCTGCTATTATAAAAAAAAATGAAGTAAGTAAGTCGTCTCGCCGACTTAGGTATACCATACACCAGTAAAGCAAATATTTCAAATTTATTAAACAAATGCATTTTCAAGCATATCTTACTATCTCGCTCACTCAAGCATACGAGTACCCTAGCGCCCCACAAGCCAACGGCCAACTCTGGCCTTATGGAAAAACGTTTATATGCATAATTCGACTGTTTTTTGTCCGATTTTGATCAAATTTGGTATTTTGCTAGATATTAGTATCAAATTTATGTGTGCCAAATTTGATTGCATAAGGTAAAAAAATACGGGAGATAATCAAGTTTTTCAAATTACGGGGGCGGAAAAGGGCGTGGCAAAATCTTTATATAAACAAAATGTGTGCATTTACTAAGCGAATATACATACCAAATATGGTGTCTCTAGCTGGAATAGTTTTTGAGATAAACGCTTTTTTTAAATTGCGGGGGCGGAAAGGGGCGTGGCAAAAATTTGAAATAAACTTGATCACTCTACATACTACACGAGTCTACATACCAAATTTGGTGGCTCTAGCTCTTACAGTCTCCGAGATCTAGGTGTTCATACGGACAGACGGACAGACGGACGGACGGACAGACGGACAGACGGACGGACAGACGGACATGGCTAGATCGACTCGGTTGTTGATCCTGATCAAGAATATATATACTTTGTGGGGTCGGAGATGCTTCCTTCTGCCTGTTACATACATTTTGGCGACTTTAATATACCATTTCACCCTATGGGTGTATGGTATAAAAATGTTTAATTCTGAGTTGACTCCGATATATATATTGATGAATATGCATACATGTAAAAATGTTCACTCTTGTGTGGACTCATATATATTAATGTACATACATACCTATATATTTTAATATTTCCCTCATAATACACATCAATTTCCCTGCTCTGGCTGGGGTACAATTCTCAGTCCCAGAGTCCCGTCTACAGAACATTTATTTGATCTGGAGACCTTGATGAGTATTAGGATAGGGGACTGAGATCACATGAAGGGGAGAAAAGGGAAGGGAAAGGAGTAGGAGGAGAGTCCAAGAGGAGTAGCAACGACTGATCTCGTCTGCCAAGCGAAGCCCGCTTGGCCAAGATCCGTTGCCTCTTGGACTGGGAAAGGGAAGCGTGAAGGGAAATGTTAGTAGGGTTATTAGAAAGGGATGGTGAAGAAGAACTGCAACGACTGATCTCGTCTGTCAAGCGAAGCCCGCTTGGCCAAGATCCGTTGCCCCTCACCTTGAGTGACTGAGCCTAGAGACCAGCGACTGAATTCGGCTCCACTCAAATAGTTAAGTGGCCAAGGAAAAGGGGAAAGGAAAGGGTAGACATAAATTCGGTGACGAATAAAAAATAATGCTGGGGAAGGTTAATCGATCATAGTATAGAGTTTATTGCTAATTAATTAATTCTAAACATCTTTTGCAATTTAGGTCCCTACCGCACTCAAGCAAAAAAAGGGGGATCTTAGGACATGGGCTAACCTACTAATCCTGGTATTTCACTTCATGGTTGCCTATGGTTCTATGTCCTTGTTTTCTGTTGCTGGTAACTTTTTAGCTTTGCACTCTCGTGGTCACTGGCGAAGTGATTTTCTCCTAATTCTAACTCTCTGTTCAAACCCACGATTGCTCTGCCTACTTATGTCCTAACGGTGAAAACATACGATGCGTCTTGTGCTTTGGCACGCGTCACGATCGCCGTCTCTCTCTCACTTTCGATTTTCTCATGAGCTCTTTGGCGTCGGCATGCAGCGCAGCGTCCGCTGTCGGGAGGTTGTTCTCTCCGCGACGCGTCGACGCTGCAGCCGCATCAAGATAATTTTACAATAAGGTATTTCGGCCAAAAATCTTTATGACATATTTGGACAAAAAGATCTGGGGAGATACTTATTTTGAAGGACGAAATGTCCCAAGTATAAGAGAGGGAGGCGTCGATCGTAAGTATTGACTATTAGAAAAAAATAACTACAGTTAGTTTTCATGTTGGGATAATTAATGTGCCCTCCATGGGCGTATGAAAAATGAAAGTAAAAATGAAGAGGGGCCCTACATGGGAGTAGTTTAAATTACAATGATAATGTGACTCGTCACAATGTGATAGTAATGGAAATAAAACATCAGATCCCACATATGCGCGACGTGCTTTGCTAAAACTTCGGCTTAGCCGGAGTTAGCTTCTGTGAAATTTTTATGACAAGCACGAGTTGAATTGTTTCGGAAGTGCCGTTGCCGAACCTACACGAGCATTTACAGTGTATGTGAGACGGAGTTTACGAAGTTTAGATTTGGACTCGCCAACTGGTGCCAACAAACCGGAAGAAACGTTATTCACAGAGGCACGTAGCAGGCTAATCGGAGGCCGATTCTTCTTTTTTATTGTACACTCTTTTACAATAAGGCATTTCGGCCAAAAATCTTTATGACATATTTGGACAAAAAGATCTGGGGAGATACTTATTTTGAAGGACGAAATGTCCCAAGTATATGAAATTCGGAACTTTTCCACCGCAATGTTAGGGCTTGAACTTTTCGCTGGATGTAGGCTATGACTTCTTCAGAAGTAGTATTAGGATCAAGCCTCGAAATAAATATTTGCTTTTTGGGTGGAACTACAATAAGGGAATTAGAAGTGCCAGCCACAGCAGTATCTGCAACAGCAGATGCAGTAGCAACTAAAGCAGCCAACACTTTACTAGCTTCTCTTGTAACTACTTTATTGGCAATACTCCTGGGAACGCATGTTTGCCCGGACGGTTCGGAAACTACAACAGATATCGTGTTAGTAGGTAGGATACTGTCTACAGAGGAAACGGGACTCTTCCGTTTCTTTCTATTAATATGCTTAATACTACTCTAAACGGTGGAGTCTCTACTCCACCTGCCAAAGCCGGACTTCTAAACGACATTAGCTGCTGAAGATTTGGTGATATAGGGTGATTGTCGGAAGCCGAAACTGGTATAGATCGATGTGCCGACGGACTAAATAAATTGATTTATCAAAAACAAATTATAAATCAATTCGTTGCAGAGGACGGACATGTTTTTTTGCGCTTATCAACTTTTATTTTTCTCTTGCGATTAAATACTTTTCCATAACTTTTAAATTCATTATCGGTTTAATTAATAATAATTTCAGAATCCGAATTTTATTTTCATTTCGTGAATTCTTGCTGTCACATTTGTGTTTTTCTTTAAATTTAAATAAAATCAAAACTTACAACTTTAGCGGTTACAGCATTAGCGGTGTTGTTGTTTTGTTTCTCTTTTGCTTTTGTGTCTTTACCGTTTTAACTAACTCTCGCGCTATCAAGTACAAATTGTTGTTGCATGTGTACAATTTGACGCGCTTTCCCGCTCTTTCCTATTCTTGTTTGATTTGCGCACTTGTCTTTTGCGACTCTGTGATACTTGTTTTTGTGCATTCTTGCTCTTTTAGTTCTTTAGTTGTGAAGGCTTACTCTGCACTTTAACCGTTGTGTCAGAACTGGTGAGTATATTCTTTTTTTTACCTATTTTTTACCTTTAGAATTTTTATTTTTTTTATTTTTTTTATATTTCCTTTTTTAATTAAATTAAACTTTTGATAAAATGGTTGTCTACTCAAAAAATAATTACATAGTTGCCACTAATGCGGTTGACTCCCATGATATATTCTTTGTTGGTTGTGTGACAATGCGGTTCACGTTAAGTGTGCAGCAATTGATATCGTTTAAGAGCCCGTTTGTGAATGCTATTAGTAAGGAATTACCGGTATTACCTGGGAATGATCTCTTAAAAACGATGCCTATTGTGGTGTCCGATGTGTCCGGGCAATTACCCATTCCGATGGAAATTGCCGATAGTTCTAAATTTTCTTATTCTCGGGACATTTCGTCCTTTAAAATTAGTGTTTCTGCCAATATCTGTGCAAACGCATTATGTAAAGCCATTTTAAAATTGTTTCTATTGTCTGTCGAATCTTCCTCTTTTCCATCTATTTGTGCAGCAGTGCTCTGCATAAAAATGGCAAAAAGTACAAAGCCTCTAACTACAGGGGTATCTCAAAATTGTCCGTTATTCCTTCTATTCCCTGTAATCGGATCAGAGTTTTCTATTAATATGCTTAATACATATATCCTATCCCATTTTGTTAATAGATAGCTTTAGTATTATTTGTTTGTCTGTTTTCTCTATTGTGTATTTGTCCACGAGACTCGTGCCGTGCGTTATACCGCTGCACCCCTCGGTCGGTCGGGTGGGCAGTTATCTGCTTATCCTGGTGTCGTAGGGACCACTTGGACGTACTGCGCATAGTATCGTCAAGGTCCGTTATTATAGAGACCCGGCGAACTTTGTTCCGCCTTAATAATGACAATAAATAAGCAGACTGTTTTTTTTTTTTTGAAAAAATACAAAACAAATTAAATAACTACATTAATCATTCATTATTATTTCTGCTCTTCACTTAAGTACCTTGTGATACACGACATTTTTTCATTATTAGGCTCAAAAACAAACAACGGAAATGGTCTTCCGACCCGTGAACATGCCGCGTATAATTGACCATGGGAAAAACATGAATGTTCTAGATTTAAACCACAAACTTTTAAGGATTGGCATTAAATAAATGTGAGGTTAACATTATATTTGTAATAATTTATTGTATATAATAATAACTGAAATGTTTAAATTGAGGTGTAGTACATATGTATATTTCTTTGAGAATAATAATTGATTACATAACTGCCGAACCCTCTCGTAACCCGTTTATATCTTGCCCGTTTTCGACGACGACTGCCCTTCGACTGTCTCTCTTAGATGCCTCTCCCTCTCCGCTGCTACACGCCTCATCAAAATAGGGGCAATCTCAGATCAGTGTGCCCATCTCGTCTTTACACTCGGCCCTCCTGATAATCGTCTTCTGACTCAGAAGACAGCAACTCGTCGTTCTCAGCCACATATCGCCAAAGTCTCATATAGTCCACGCTCGTAGTTGTCATCATTGGCCCTTCACCATTGGTCGCTTTCTTTACATCGTACCGGCCGTTGCGCTTAGCTTTGATCACTTCATAGGGTCCCAAAAACTGACTTGCCAATTTACGTCCCGCTACAACTTGGTAGATAGCTTCGCCTTTCCTGTTCTTATCATAGTTCCTCTTGTAAGTCGCTTGCGCCTTCTCTATATTAATCTTAGCCTCTTGTCGTAGCTTTTGACGCTCGTCGTTGAACTGATCTACTTGTTCCTCCTGTAATATATCCAGCAAACGGTCATCTATATGGTTACGCATTCTCGTTCCAAACAGGACTTCAAAAGGTGACATTTTCGTTGATGAATGCATCGTTGTATTAATAGCCATCTGTACTTGAGAAACCCCTTTATACCATTTCGTGGGTTCATCTGCTGATATTTTTCCGATAATAGACAGGATACAACGGTTAACTCGTTCGATTTGGCCATTGCCCCTTGCTTACTCCTGTGGTTGACAGTACATGCTCTACATCGTTTGATCGAAGGAATTCTTTAAAAGCGTTTGATGTGAAGGCCACCCCTCTGTCACTTATGATCCTCTCGGGAAATCCAAAAATGTCTGTCCATTCGTTGAGTCTTTTAATTACTTCTTCCTGACCTGTGGACTTCCTTGGAAACAACCATACAAATTTCGAAAAACCATCTACCATTGCCAAAATGAATTTGTACTGTTTGGAGGTGTTGTCCATGGGTCCTAAATGATCCAAATGTAAAGTATGTAGCGGTGTGTCTCCTTTGGTTATACTATGCAAATATCCTTCTTTTTTACCCAGCTGTTTATTATGAACTATACATTTTATGCAGTTTGCAATCAATCTTGATACTTTACTTTCCAAATGCGGTATCCAGAACTGTTGGTGGATAGCGTGCATTGTCTTGCGCGTCGAAAAATGTTCAACCTCGTGCGATCGTTGTATTATCTCGCGTTCCATTAGCTTTGGTACAACCAATAACTCATTACCTTCAACTTCTTTGAATAGCAAACCACCTTTCACGTTGAAGCTTTTATATGCTTGCTGCTTTAGTACCTCTATAATCGCGATAATATGATCATCTGTCTGCTGTGCCTTCTTTAAACGCGCTGTTATTTCATCTTTTACTACTAAGCACGACTGCGGGAAACGGCTTAAACAGTCCACGTGCTGCATCTTAACTGCTGATCGGTGCTCCACGTTCAAATTGAAATCTTGTAGATACAATATCACACACTTACAATATCCATTGCGCAACCTCCCTTGGGATGTCCAGCTTTGACGTAGTTTGCTTGAATGCAATGCAGTCTGTCACCAATTTCACCGGGATCCCTAGCAAATAATGTCGAAATTTTTTTAACGCCATATATGCTGCCTTGACTTCAAGAATGTAGCTATGCCTCTTCGAATCTGCTTCAGATGCTTTCTTACTCCAAAAATAAATCGGATGTAAATTGTTGTCAGATAGCTGAAGTAGTACTGCTCCAAATCCGTCTTTTGAAGCATCCGTGTGCAACTCGGTTGGTGCCTCGCGAGAATAGAGGTGTAACACTGGTTCACTTATTATCGCCGTCTTCAATTGCTGCAACGCCTGAAGCTCGTATGTCAAATATGTCTTTTTGAAGTCGCGGCCCGATCCACATCACGTCATTGAGACTTCTGTTATTCGTAGTTTTCGCGGAAGCGTCAAATACAACTCTTAGTTTAGTTGTCAAACTTGCTTCTTTTACTACTGCTTGATGTGGCAGGTAGTACGTTCCTTCATCCTTAGTTTCAACCATATGGCCTAAGTCCAAATATTCTTTAATAAATTTTTTATACTCTTCCTTAAGTTTTGGATTTTTCTGAAACTTTTTCTCCAGGCTAAGAAACCGCGCAGTTGCTTGCGCCTTTGATTCACCTAACTCCTTTTCTTTCTTAAACGGGATCGTTACCACATACCTTCCAGAATCATTAATCTTTGTTGTCTTGCTAAAATTTTCTTCACATTCATTAGCTTCTATATCGTCTTTTTCATCTGCCTCCATTTCCCAAAAACGCTCCATATCTGTGATGTCTATTGTTGTAGCTACTATGGACTCATCTCCTTTTGACTTCGTACATCCCGACACGATCCAGCCAAATTGAGTATTTTGCCCTAGCAGGCCATTAATCTTGGCCACTCCTTTTAAGATGTGGGTATATACGTCTACCCCTATTATCAAATCTACCCTCCCAGGTTTATTAAAGTTGGGGTCAGCTAGCACGTAAGTTTGCCATTTTGACATATCCACGTTTGCTATTTTTAATGGAAGAGCTTTCATTAATTGCGGCAATACAATTGCCTCAACCTTAAGGAGTTCTCTTTGAGAATCACGCGTCTTCATTTCAATATTTACCTTATATTTTGAAGTTCTAGGTTTTGTTGAAGATACTCCACTTATTTCGGTTTGTTTTTTGATCTTGGGTAGTTTTAACATTTGAGCGGCTTCTTCAGATAAAATAGTGCTTTGAGATCCATTATCAATCAAGGAATGCTTCAAGCATCGTGTACACAATTGCACTTTTTTGGCTATTTCCACCCTTTCTTTAGGTGTTAGCGCTTTAAACTTATAGCATATAAGTGCGCTATGCCAAGGACGTTTGCTGATCGGACTACTATCTTTAAAAACCGCAGCTGACATTTTTTGAAACGGTTTTTTATCTTCCTTCCTCATGGCACTTAGCGAGCAATATCTTTGCTCTAAGTATTCCATGACATCAGAGAGCAACTGTATTTGCCTGGTTTTTCTGATCTGACTCTCATATAATTGTAGAGTCTCTCTGTCAAATTTCCGAAGTATGTGTTGAGCGAGTATTACGTCAACTTCATCGGACAAATTTGCTTTAATTTTAATTAAGTGTATTGACTCATTAATTATGTCAATCACTCCTTTTACACTCTTTGCGGATTCATTGTTGATCATCGGTAAATCAACGATCCGATTTAACTGTTCGGAAAATACCCTCCGATTATTTTCATACCGCTTGGTTAACAGTTTCCAAGCGGCACTATAGTTGTCAGCTGAACCTGACAACAGATGAGCTACCATGCTCCTTGCTTCCCCTTTTAACGCGGATTTTAAATAATTAAACTTGAGGGCAAGACTTAAATCTTCTCTTTTTTCAATTAATTCTGTAAATAACTCCACAAACAGGTCCCATTCTCTAGCCTCTCCAGCAAATGTGGGTACCTGAATCTTTGGCAACACCGGTAGTTCGCCTCTCACGGTAACATTCTCACTCTTACAGTTTTCCCTATTGTTGATTTTCATTTCTAGCATTGACAATGAATTTCGGACATCAAATTGTAAATCATCCGTAATATTCTTAAATTTTGCATCATTTGTTAATACCTGACATGCCTGTACTTTCTCCCATAGATAGTTAATTTTATTAATATATAATATCCATGTCCCATTGCCTGTTGACTTCAACTCTACTACCTCCAAATATTCCTGGAGCTGTCGGACTCTATCCATAAACATCTTCTGGTTAACCTTAGGGTTTTCATTACTGGAGGTCGCATTCCCGCGCGACTCTCCTATGCTATCATCAACTATCTCTGACATGTTTGCCTCCGCTTCAACGTACACCGACTTACTAGTGCCTGGTTTTTCTGACTCTCCTATGGCTATAATTTTGGCAACTATCGTTAATGCTTCTTCATGTATTTTATTTCTGAAATAATCATGATCGAAATTTGGAGCAGTTTGGATCAATTTTTTGTTATTAGGTATCCATTGATTCCTTATCTTTTTTACTTCCTCTACAACTTTGCTAGTTATGTTTGTAGGATCTAGTGCTTCAAACTGCCTTAACATGGTATGTAACTCTGCCTGCTTCTCCAACACTATTGCAGCCTTATTAGTGAACATTTTAACTTATGCGTATATTTGGATTATATAATGATAATAATAAAATATGAAGTACTTATGACTATTTTAATTTATATCTTATCTGATGATCCTGTTTGCTGCTGCTTGTCCGCCAATGGGTAGAGTTCGCCGTTTTTTATTTCTTATTGTTTCGTCGCTCAGCTGCAGTTGTCCAGGGCCTATGGGCTCAGGCGGTACCGGTGCCGGACATCGCACCAGAATTTCTTATACTGCCACTGCACGTTCTTCAGGTTCTTCTTTGCAGCTATGTATCTTTTTGCTCTGCTGCTGTTGTCCAGGGCCTATGGGCTCAGGCGGTACCGGTGCCGGTCATCACACCAGACTTCCTTCTATTGGCAATGTATGTTCTGCAGCGGCCTCTCCTTTGCAACTTTCTTGTTGCTCTGCTGCTGTGGGTAGTTGCCGACTTGCAACTACATATAGTTCACTTTTTTCGATATTAGGGCTTCGAATACGCCACACATTTATATATTTTATATTTTTTTTCTTTCACTTTATATATATCTGGGCTTCGAATTAGCCACACACCAACTTTATTTCGTTTTTTTTTTACCGCCGCCGAAATTATTGCAGTTGCTCGACTAGCCAAACTGCCTTTATATACTCGGTCGCACGCACTTTTTATTTATTAAGCAATATTTTGCTTTTATATTATACTCTGTCTCTTACCACTGGTGGGGGAAAACAAGAGTTTTTATTTTGCTACCTTTATCCGATCTTATCATAAGAATTCAGACCTTAAGGAGCTGATTCATCCTCTGAGTCTCTTACCACTGGTAGGGGAAAACTACAGAGTTCCTTTTTATCGAAGGACCAAAATGAAGAGGAATTCAGCACCGCAAAAAACTGAAAGCCCAACTTCATCACTTGAATTCAAAATATGAACTGATTTTATTAAAAAACGTTTTGTGTACATCAAAGAATTCTTAGACTCTAAGAGGCGACAATTGTTCTTAAAAATGCTTACTCTAATGTTTATATTAATGCTTGTTTATATCATGCACAGCGTTGGCGACTTGATATTGCGCCGTTATTAAAATCTTGAGTGCTTTCCCACAGAGTGTGGATGCATGTTTTGTTTATTTCTTTGTTCAATCTGATTTGGTGAAGCCGTTTCAGATGAACGCGATGTTTTTTCTTAAACAGTAAGTGTGACTGTACGAATGGCGACGATTGGACGGTGAGACGGTGAGCCGTCGGACGACGCGAGTAGAGCGTCACTAAGAATTTTGGCGCCGTTTAGGCAAAAAGTCGGCGACTGAAGTTGAGATCGGCACGAGAACGGTGGTGACTCAAGAGGAAAAGAGAGAGCAGACAGCAGACCAGTGTTGATAACCAGTGTTTACTGTGGAAGCAGACAGCGGACACGAAGTTGATGATAATTAGTGTTCACTGTGGAAGCAGACAGACAGAGAGAGCAGACAGCAGACACGAAGTACAGTAAACCAGTGTTTACTGTGGATGCAGACAGCGGGCACGAAGTTGATGATAATTAGTGTTCACTGTGAAAGCAGACAGACGGAGAGAGCAGACAGAGGGCACGAAGTTGATGATAACTAGTGTGCACTGTGGATGCGGAAAACCAAAAGAGAGCAGAGAGCGGACAACACAAACCGATACGAGAAGCAGACAGCGGGCACGAAGTTGATGATAATTAGTGTTCACTGTGGAAGCAGACAGACGGAGGGAGCAGACAGAGAGCACAAAGTTGATGATAACTGGTGTTCACTGTGGAAGCGGAAAACCAAAAGAGAGCGGACAACACAAACCGTTACAAGAAGCAGACGACGACGACAAGTCCAAACGAAAAGGCAGCAGACACGAAGTTAGATAATTGGTGTGGAAGCAGACAAAGAGAGACCAAGAGAACGAGTGAAAAACAGCCGAGTCAGTAGCGACAGCAGAGTGAGTGTCAACAAAGAGCGAACCGAACATCTGAGTGAGTTGCTACAGCGATATTGAGTGGTTCCATAGAGCATGACGACTATAGTTGGGTGAGCGTTTAAAAATTGTCTTGAGTGTGAGTTACTTTGCTTGCACGACGAAACCAGACCGGTGGCAGAAATATTGACGAAATTGATGCGAGCTGCAGAGAGCACATTTCTAAGAATCGTCTGAATTTAACCATAACCTACCACAATTTAACCTACATTAATAAAGTGTGTAAATTTTGCTAAGTCGTTACAAATTTGATTGATTGATACTAACTATACATTAATATAGCACACTTATTAAGCATTATACCTGTAATTGTGTGAAATGGATCGAGGTGAGATTCTAACTTTGCGAAGTGGAGAGTTGCGCATTAAATTGAGAGAGTTAGGGCTAGAGACTACAGGCCTTAAAGCTGAGCTGCAATCGCGTCTGCTCGCTCATTCCGATCTAATAGAAACTGAGAATGATGCTGCCTCTTATTATCCAACATATTGCACAATTGCAATGCATGCCTCAGATCTTTGGGTTCAGCTAAGCTCATTCTGTCTGAGAGATCTCCGTTCAGACCTCTGATGAAGGTATCTAGAGCCCTATCTCTGACCTGTTTAGCCATGGCTTCCATGGTCTCGGGAGAATAACCCATCGTTTCGATTTGGTCTAGTATTAGCGACATCTGTTGGTGAACTGCGAAGTAGAAGTCATGAATGGAGGTGCCCTTCTGGGTCATGGTAAACAGCTGATATTCTAAAGTGCTTAAATCTCGCTTGTCCGTGTACTCAGATAACAAACACTGCGAGATTGCACCCCAATGTAATGCGGTGCGATAGACCTTTAACAATGTATTGGCATGGCCTGTAATTTTTCCTCGAATGGTCATAAGAATTGCATAGTATTTGGGTGTTCCCTGAATGGGGGCATACAATTCCATCAATTGTGTGCCGGTAGTAAACCATGTTGAGAAATCCTCACGGCTACCTGAGAATTTGTCAAGATTCTTTACGATCTCTGGCACTTTATCTAGTTCATGCCAATCATCCTGAAAGCCAGCTGTCTGGTCCCTAAAGGGTATATGTCCTGACTGAGAATGATTTAATTGTTTCACTATTTCCTGTAACTGAGACGACAAAATTGTCTGGATAGCTACATCTAGTCCCTGAATTGACAGTGCTTCGATTCTATTTGCGGTTGATGCACTTGAGGTGGATGCTGTCGGAGAATCAGAGCCTGCTGCATGAATACCACCCTGCTGAAGGACTGCGGCTTTAACCCAGTTGTCTTTAGTCATTTTGGAAATGGATTGTTTTTTTAATTAGGGTTAATTCAAGGTGTTACGGTATCGCAAATACGAAAAATATAATCCGCGAAAATTAAATTTTTTTGTTTATATTGATAAAAATTAATTCAAGGTGTTACGGTATCGCGAATACGAAAAATATAATCCGCGAAAATTAAATTTTTTGCTTATATTGATAAAAATATAGCGGTATGTCCTCTAATTTTGTATTGATAAAAATATAGCGGTATGTCCGCTAATCTTGGATTGATAGAAATATAGCGGTATGTCCGCTAATCTTGGATGGAAATGGCTTGTGGTATTATACAAAATTTTTAATATTATGTGGTTATCTTTTATAAAAATATTTTTTTCAAAATTTCAAAATTATTTTCTCTACTTTTTTTTTTTAATATTACTTATTATTATTTTCTTTCTTAACTTTTCATTATTTTCTTTTTCTTTTTTGAATATTACTTATTATTATTTTCTTTCTTAATTTTTCATTATTTTCTTTTTCTTTTCGAGTGGGGAAAAAATTTAATTAGGGATTTCATATAAAAAAAATTTTTTTAGCTTCTTGATATTGATTCACAAAATTTTTTCACCCACTGTGTTTTCACAACAAAAATTTTATTTTGGTTTTCTTTTGCTTAAATTTATTTCACTTAACTTACGTTTATGCTATCATCCTCGGTGCTTTTTACTGATTGGTTTGTAGGAGGTCTCGCTTTTCCAACGTTGAAGGTACTAACGCTCCTGGGCAAACACTTTTGGGTTTTCAGTTTTCCTCCGAACTGGTCTTAGAGGAATTCGCAGCGATTAAAATGACCCGGTCTGATTCGTGGTATATTTCGATATAGTGTTTTTGTTTCACTGACCTTTAACGCGTTTTTTGGTCACGAATCACTGGTATCTTTCACTAACTCACGATCACGTTGTATTTAGCAGGGTCCCTGCTCGGGCGTCAATTAAACACTTCCTTCACTCACGGGTTAAAAAAATGAATTTTTATTTATAAAGTCACTTTTGTTACAATACAGTATGTTTTAATTATAACTGAAAGATGCTGACTTTGGTGAGCGAATTCGGCGGAGTTTAAGCGAAGTTACCGGTTGGTTTGTACTTAGGCTCAAGACTGATTTGCTATGGTTCAATTATGTTGGATGAAGGCTTGGGTAATCGACGTCGTCGCAGGCGGCGGCGTTGGCTGAGTCCAATAGTCCACTTTAAGTGCGTGGGACCATTCTTTGTTTACACAAGTGTTCAGGACCATTCTTTGTTTATTGCCGAAATTTGTGGCGTGATTCTGCGTATGCACCGAACCCGACACCATTCTTCTAGGGCCTGGAAAAATGGGGTGCAGGCTTATTGTTTATCCTAGCGATCGGACTGTTACTTGAGATTGGCGATCATGCGACAAATGGGCATGTGACGATTGAGTGGGGTTGGCCAATGGGTATTGCATGTGATGATGAAATAGGGTCGGCCAATGGGCATGCGGTTAATGGGCATGTGTTGACGGACTTGGGTTTATGGCTTCTATGTTATGGTATGAGTTGTGATAGAAGTGCTTAACTTACATACATATTTACACACATACATATATCCATACATACATATATAGACACTTACTTATATACGTACATACATATTTACACACACCCAAAGTGGCTGGCGCACCCATGTCGTCAAAGGAGGTGTCCCACAAGGCTCCGTTCTGGGTCCAATCCTATGGAACGTGATGTATGATGGCGTGCTTAGGCTTTCTCTACCATCTGGAACCCATATCGTCGGCTTTGCAGATGACGTGGCGATAGTGGTGGTAGCGAAGCACCTACATGAGACGGAGGACAAAACGGCCGTGGCAGTCGACATAGTCAAAGGATGGCTAAACAATGTTGGCTTGCAGCTTGCAGTCCAAAAAACCGAAGCTGTCTTGATCAGCAGTCGCAAAGTCGTGGAGGTAGCCGAAATTTCTCTGGATACGTGCAAAATAAAGTCATCCAGGGCAATACGCTATCTAGGCATTTTAATAGACACCCGCCTTAGTTTCAAGGAACACTTGGAGCACGCAAATATAAAAGCTGCAGAAATAGGCCGCTGCATTACGCGGTTCTTGCTCAACTCCAGAGGCCCAAGCCAACGGCAACGGGTACTACTGGTAAACGTCGTGAGATCAATAATGCTCTACGGAGCTCCTATTTGGGCAAAGGCTTTGCGGCAGAAATCATATCGCCAAGGGCTCGAGGCAACGTATAGATTGGGAGCCATACGAGTGTGTCGAGGCTTCCGAACAATGTCAGACGAGGCTGCGCTAGTAATAGCTGGACTGACACCTATCGATCTTCTGGCGAAGGAGTCCCAGTTCATCTACAATAGACGGCAAACTAGCGAATGGACGCCACTGGCAAAACAAGAGGCCAAAAGAGCAGCCAGAAGAGCGAGCTTAGAAGAATGGCAAGCAAGATGGTCATCCTCAACCAAAGGCAGATGGACGTTTCGGCTGATCCCGAACCTGGAGCTCTGGCTCTCGAGAAGTCACGGCGAAGTCACGTTCGAGTTAACCCAACTGCTAAGTGGGCATGGATGTTTCAGCTCATATCTACACCGATTTGGGCACGAAAGCAGCCCAGTATGCGTTCTATGCCAAAACGGCGTAGTAGAGGATGCCGAGCACGTGCTTTTCTGCTGCCCAAGATTCCAGAGTGAACGCCATGAGCTCGAAGAAACCTTTGGGGAACTACCTACGGTCGAGAACACTGTCAACAAAATGTGTGCTAGCCAAGAAAAGTGGTCTGCGGCCTGCTCATTTGCTAAAAAAGTTATGGACACTCTTCGCCGCCTGGAGAGGCAGCGAAACGCTTGAGGGGCATGAGGCCCGCCTTTTAAGCCTGCGAAGCAATACCCCCCGGCAGTCCCGCAGGTTAAATTGGCACCCAACACTTCTTCTTTTCCACTTCTACCTTCTCCACACTATACCCTTTCATCTTAATCTAACTTTGTTATATTATTGTTAAATAAATGAATTAAAAAAAAAAAAAAAAAAAAAAAACATATTTACACACATACATATATCCATACATACATATATAGACACTTACATGCACATATACATACATACATATATACATAATTAACTGAAGGAGAGAACGGCATTGTCGCCGAATAAAAATGATGTGTGTGAATTGTGTGTTGAACGTCAAACAAGACGGAGGTTTTAATTTTATAATAAAAAATACTAAAAAGTAAATAAACACAGGGAAAAGTTACTCTTTTTCCTCGAACACGACTTGGCCGAGATGTTAACTGGCGCAGCTTAACGACTTCAGGGACGGGAAAAAGTGCCCCGAAGGAACCTACGTTCATGCATAAGTATCTAAGTATCAAAAAAAAAAGGGTTTTAAATAATGATTCACAAATATTTCATTGGTAAAAAAAAAAAAAAAAAAAAAAAAGAGGGCGTCTAACGGTTAGACACGATAGAAGTGAAACCTTCCGTAAAACAAACTGAGAGAGAATGAGACGAAAGCAGCATTAGGAGCGGGATAATTATAGGTTCATTATAATATTGCTATAAAGGTCATAATTTATTTTCTTCATTTTATTATTATTCATCCTCAATGTTTTCAATTTCAACAAATGATACAAGTGGCTTATGATAGCTAAAATATGATACAAATGCTTTGGTTTCGATGTTGTCAACATATCTTTGAAATACCGCGTCAATTGTTGTTTTTGATCGTGTTGTTGATTCAGTGCGATTGTTACACATTTTTAAACCGAATGTTGTATTGAGAAAGTCAATTAAAGGAACCGCTGTGTGCAATGCAAAATTTACGTTAAAATCGCCACTTTCTGCCGCCGCTGGAAGAGTGAGTACCTCAAGGAGCTTCACAAACGGAACAAGTGGAAATCACCGACTCGCAGCATCTAGACCGGCGACCTCGTGATCGTGTCCGAAGATCATCTCCCTCCAACGAGTGGCGCTTAGGGCGAATTGAGCGCACTCTGCCCGGGGCTAACGGTCTCGTCCGAGTGGCTGATGTCACCACCGCGCGTGGGTCTATCTATAAGACCCGTAGCAAAGCTTATTCTGTTGCAAGACAGCAGGAGTCCTGAGCCTAAAACCTTATCGTGACTCCCAATCCCTCTATGTTCCCTCCGAATGTCCTCGTCTCCGTGCATGTTGTTCGTTCCCGCGCGTAGACTAATCCACTCCCCCTACGTAATTTCTTTCGTTACAGTTCGTTCAGCTCGCCCCTCCATAGCGACATGGCCCCCACGCGTCTGCCGCACCACCGCAGCAAACGAGCTGCTCCGCAGGGCACGAACGTGTACCGATGCCGGGTCTGTCGGGGGGTTCATGCACTCCGGCAGTGTCAGCGCTTCCTGAACCTCCGAGGGGAAAAGCGGCTCCGGGCGGTGCTTATCAATAAGTATTGTCCCAATTGCTTGGCACACGAGCATTCATCCGACGCGTGCCGGACTCGCCATGGTTGCCGACGATGCGGGCAAAGTCACCATACCCTGCTCCACATGGCCGACCAACCGCCGAGACAACGTGCCTCCGCCCGGCGTCGCAGCCAATCACCCCCCTCCGGGCGTGCTGCACCCCCGCTACAACCCTATTCCCGATCATCGTGCAACCGCTCCGCTTCCCCAGAAGGCGCACCCGAAATCTCTCTATCCTCCCTGCTCCACGCCAGGACGACGACTGTCCTGCCAACCGCAGTTCTCCGGTTGGGCAATGGCTCGAAATCCTTCGAGACCCGCGTCCTTCTCGATGCGTGTGCGGCTGAGAGCCGCATCAATCGCTCCTTTGCCCGGTCCCTGGGGTTAGCTGTGACCAAGGTCGGGGTCGACCAAGCCTGTACGGCCGTCCTCGAGTCGAGGTCCGACGAGACGTTCCGACGGAACGTTATATTCCGGGTCGAAGAGGACTTGCTCATCCGCACTCCCATCCGGGAAGTGGCGGCGCCGGTTCGGGAGAAATTCGCCACCCTGATCCTGGCCGACCCCTATTTCTAACGGCCGGCGTCGGTGTCCGTGGTGCTCGGGGCAGACCTCTATCCTGAGCTGATCCAACCAGGCTGTGTGCCCGGTCATAGCGGTACTCCCGCAGCCCAGAGCACCGTGTTCGGATGGGTCGTCTCCGGCTCCTGTGGGATCTAGGCGCTCCAGGACGTTGCCGTCCCCCATCCTTTATATGTCCAGGGTGGCAATTGCAACATGTTGCAAGGGGGGCGGTATGTTCACGCCACCGGGTGAACAGCAGTGAGCGGCGAAGAGCAGTGAAGAGTGAGGAGGGTTTTTTGATCCTCGGCATCTACGTTCACACCAGGAGGGGTGACTGGGTTTTTTCCAATGGGCATCGCCATTATTACGAATCGAGATTTTCACCCGAACACCCGTTCATCTCCTGTATATTTTTCTCAAATTGTCAATCTGTTTTAAACCGAACCATTTCGTGTGTGTGTCGGTATACCTAGTGAATTCAATAAATCATCATTAATTACAACGAAGTTTTTCGCGCGTTTTAATCACTCACGTACGAGACCCTGGCACCCGCCAACCATTTCAGGCTTAGTCGGGTCCTTTCGCCCCTCCACAAACAAAATCATTGGAACTTTATCGTAATCTTTTCTTAGTATCCGCGATACTTCTGGTGTATACTTTATTAAATTTTCATGAATGAATTCCGTGATGCTATTTATTGATTGATTGGGTGAAATATAAATTGCCACAATTAAAACTGTTTTTCCATTGCTCAATCTGGTTTCGCATGCACATATTTCTCCCACTTTAGAGAGCTGAACAGACAGTGATTCTAGTTGCTGTGCATTCATTCATTATATATTTTGTGATACATTTTTATTTACTTTTTTTTATTTTTTATTTTTATTTTTTAAAATTGGTCAGATGTTCGTAACGCACAGAAGAAGGCGTTTACGACCCCATAAAGTATATAAATTCTTGATCAGCATGAGAAGCTGAGTTGATATAGCCATGTCCGCAAAATTTTTGAAGTGAAAACGAAAAGCGACTCGACGGCAATTTACCAAGTATCGACGTGGCTCTGTTGTTAGTGTGCTCGCTTGGCGATCGGGCGGCCGGGGTTCGACTCCCAGCTTGGTCGAAGTTTTTCATAATGCTTTTTATTCATAATGCTTTTTATATATTTGCATCTCATTCTCTCGCAGGCTAAATACTATAAGATCTATATGTGTCTCTTTTTAGTGTCGCTTTTTCGTTTCATCGAGTCTCACATCACTCCCAACGATTCTAAAGAAGTTTTCACATCAAAAAAAAAAAAAAAAAGAAAAGTATTTAAATAATGATTCACAAATATTGCATTGGTAATAAAAAAAAAAAAAAAATTTTATAATAATGCATAAATTGTTGCCTAATCGTGCTAGAGATTGTTAAGTGTGCTAAACCAGTGCATTTTGCGATTGAACCAACTGTATCGGACAGAGCGATAAAGACAACAAAACATGTACATATGTACATACATATACATACATATGTATAAATCGTCAATGTGTACTATGCACTCCATGATATTGATGTTGGTGTTGCCTTTCAGTTTCACTCGAATTTAAAATATTTCATCATCTTTTCCAAATTTTTGCTTCGGGTGTATTCGTTCCCCC
>NW_025814371.1:0-41142 GCF_018902025.1 Drosophila willistoni
AGCTGCTAGAAACATTCTACAGTTGAATCTTCTAGCCACCATTTTGAGTCTTATACCCGCTAGTTTGCCTTTTAGCCGCCATCTTATAAAGAAGCCATAAGAGATGCTAGAACATTCTACAGCCGCCATTTTGAGTCGTCTACCCGCCATTTTGGAGTCTTTTAGCCGCCATCTTTAATGTAGCAGCTATAACAGTTCTACAGCCGCCATTTTGAATCTTCTTGTCGCCATTTTGAGTCTTCTACCCGCTAGTTTAAGTCTTTTAGCCGCCATCTTTAATAAAGAAACCATAAGAGATGCTAGAACATTCTACAGCCGCCATTTTGAGTCGTCTACCCGCCATTTTGAGTCTTTTAGCCGCCATCTTTAATAAAGAAGCCATACGAGCTGCTAGAAACATTCTACAGCCGCCATTTTGAGTCTTCTACCGCTAGTTTAAGTCTTTTAGCCGCCATCTTTAATAAAGAAGCCATAAGAGATGCTAGAAACATTGTACAGCCGCCATTTTTAGTCGTCTACCCGCCATTTTGAGTCTTTTAGCCGCCATCTTTAATAAAGAAGCCATACGAGCTGCTAGAAACATTCTCCAGCCACCATTTTGAGTCTTCTACCCGCTAGTTTAAGTCTTTTAGCCGCCATCTTTAATAAAGAAGCCATAAGAGATGCTAGAAACATTCTACAGCCGCCAGTTTGAGTCTTCTACCTGCTATTTTGAGTCTTTTAGCCGCCATCTTTAATGTAGCAGCTATAACAGTTCTACAGCCGCCATTTTGAATCTTCTTGTCGCCATTTTGAGTCTTCTACCCGCTATTTTGAGTCTTTTAGCCGCCATCTTTAATATAGAAACCATAAGAGATGCTAGAAACATTCTACAGCCGCCATTTTGAGTCGTCTACCCGCCATTTTGAGTCTTTTAGCCGCCATCTTTAATGTAGCAGCTATAACAGTTCTACAGCCGCCATTTTGAATCTTCTAGTCGCCATTTTGAGTCTTCTACCCGCCATTTTGAGTCTTGAAGCCGCCATCTTTATATAGAAGCCATTTGAGCAGCTAGAAACATTCTAGAGTCGCCTTTTTGAGTCTTCTACCCGCCATTTTGAGTCTGTAAGCCGCCATCTTTAATATAGAAGCCATACAAGCTGCTAGAAACATTCTACAGTTGAATCTTCTAGCCACCATTTTGAGTCTTATACCCGCTAGTTTGCCTTTTAGCCGCCATCTTTAATAAAGAAGCCATAAGAGATGCTAGAAACATTCTACAGCCGCCATTTTGAGTCGTCTACCCGCCATTTTAAGTCTTTTAGCCGCCATCTTTAATGTAGCAGCTATAACAGTTCTACAGCCGCCATTTTGAATCTTCTTGTCGCCATTTTGAGTCTTCTACCCGCTATTTTGAGTCTTTTAGCCGCCATCTTTAATATAGAAGCCATAAGAGATGCTAGAAACATTCTACAGCCGCCACTTTGAGTCTTCTACCTGCTATTTTGAGTCTTTAGGCCGCTATCATCGATGTAGCAGTTGGAACAATTGTACTGCCGCCATTTTGAATCTTCTAGCCACCATTTTGAGTCTTCTACCCGCCAATTTGAGTCTGTAAGCCGCCATCTTTAATATAGAAGCCATAGGAGCTTCTAGAAACATTCTACAGCCGCTATTTTGAGTCGTCTACCCGCCATTTTGAGTCTTTTAGCCGCCATCTTTAATGTAGCAGCTACAACAGCTCTACAGCCGCCATTTTGAATCTTTTAGTCGCCATTTTGAGTTTTGAAGCCGCCATCTTTATATAGAAGCCATTTGAGCAGCTAGAAACATTCTAGAGTCGCCATTTTGAGTCTTCTACCCGCCATTTTGAGTCTGTAAGCCGCCATCTTTAATATAGAAGCCATAGAAGCTGCTAGAAACATTCTACAGTTGAATCTTCTAGCCACCATTTTGAGTCTTATACCCGCTAGTTTGTCTTTTAGCCGCCATCTTTAATAAAGAAGCCATAAGAGATGCTAGAAACATTCTACAGCCGCCAATTTGAGTCGTCTACCCGCCATTTTGAGTCTTTTAGCCGCCATCTTTAATGTAGCAGCTATAACAGTTCTACAGCCGCCATTTTGAATCTTCTTGTCGCCATTTTGAGTCTTCTACCCGCTATTTTGAGTCTTAAAGCCGCCATCTTTATATAGAAGATTTTGAGTCTATTAACCGCCGTTTTGAGTCTGTTAGCCGACATCTTTAATATAGAAGCCATAAGAGATGCTAGAAACATTCTACAGCCGCCACTTTGAGTCTTCTACCCGCTAGTTTAAGTCTTTTAGCCGCCATCTTTAATAAAGAAGCCATAAGAGATGCTAGAAACATTCTACAGCCGCCATTTTGAGTCGTCTACCCGCCATTTTGAGTCTTTTAGCCGCCATCTTTAATGTAGCAGCTATAACAGTTCTACAGCCGCCATTTTGAATCTTCTAGTCGCCATTTTGAGTCTTCTACCCGCCATTTTGAGTCTTGAAGCCGCCATCTTTATATAGAAGCCATTTGAGCAGCTAGAAACATTCTAGAGTCGCCATTTTGAGTCTTCTACCAGCCATTTTGAGTCTGTAAGCCGCCATCTTTAATATAGAAGCCATACAAGCTGCTAGAAACATTCTACAGCCGCCATTTTGAGTCTAGCGGTTACGCTAGTTTAAGTCTTTTAGCCGCCTTCTTTAATAAAGAAGCCATACGAGCTGCTGGAAACATTTTGGTCTTTAAGCCGCTATCATCGATGTAGCAGTTAGAACAATTGTACTGCCGCCATTTTGAATCTTCTAGCCACCATTTTGAGTCTTCCACCCGCCATTTTGTGTCTTGAAGCCGCCATCTTTAATATAGAAGCCATAAGAGCTGCTAGAAACATTCTACAGCCGCCATTTTGAGTCGTCTACCCGCCATTTTGAGTCTTTTAGCCGCCATCTTTAATATAGAAGCTATAACAGTTCTACAGCCGCCATTTTGAATTTTTTAGTCGCCATTTTGAGTTTTGAAGCCGCCATCTTTATATAGAAGCCATTTGAGCAGCTAGAAACATTCTAGAGTCGCCATTTTGAGTCTTCTACCCGCCATTTTGAGTCTGTAAGCCGCCATCTTTAATATAGAAGCCATACAAGCTGCTAGAAACATTCTACAGTTGAATCTTCTAGCCACCATTTTGAGTCTTATACCCGCTAGTTTGTCTTTTAGCCGCCATCTTTAATAAAGAAGCCATAAGAGATGCTAGAAACATTCTACAGCCGCCAGTTTGAGTCGTCTACCCGCCATTTTGAGTCTTTTAGCCGCCATCTTTAATGTAGCAGCTATAACAGTTCTACAGCCGCCATTTTGAATCTTCTTGTCGCCATTTTGAGTCTTCTACCCGCTATTTTGAGTCTTAAAGCCGCCATCTTTATATAGAAGATTTTGAGTCTATTAACCGCCGTTTTGAGTCTGTTAGCCGACATCTTTAATATAGAAGCCATAAGAGATGCTAGAAACATTCTACAGCCGCCACTTTGAGTCTTCTACCCGCTAGTTTAAGTCTTTTAGCCGCCATCTTTAATAAAGAAGCCATAAGAGATGCTAGAAACATTCTACAGCCGCCATTTTGAGTCGTCTACCCGCCATTTTGAGTCTTTTAGCCGCCATCTTTAATGTAGCAGCTATAACAGTTCTACAGCCGCCATTTTGAATCTTCTAGTCGCCATTTTGAGTCTTCTACCCGCCATTTTGAGTCTTGAAGCCGCCATCTTTATATAGAAGCCATTTGAGCAGCTAGAAACATTCTAGAGTCGCCTTTTTAAGTCTTCTACCAGCCATTTTGAGTCTGTAAGCCGCCATCTTTAATATAGAAGCCATACAAGCTGCTAGAAACATTCTACAGCCGCCATTTTGAGTCTAGCGGTTACGCTAGTTTAAGTCTTTTAGCCGCCTTCTTTAATAAAGAAGCCATACGAGCTGCTGGAAACATTTTGGGTCTTTAAGCCGCTATCATCGATGTAGCAGTTAGAACAATTGTACTGCCGCCATTTTGAATCTTCTAGCCACCATTTTGAGTCTTCCACACGCCATTTTGTGTCTTGAAGCCGCCATCTTTAATATAGAAGCCATAAGAGCTGCTAGAAACATTCTACAGCCGCCATTTTGAGTCGTCTACCCGCCATTTTGAGTCTTTTAGCCGCCATCTTTAATATAGAAGCTATAACAGTTCTACAGCCGCCATTTTGAATCTTTTAGTCGCCATTTTGAGTTTTGAAGCCGCCATCTTTATATAGAAGCCATTTGAGCAGCTAGAAACATTCTAGAGTCGCCATTTTGAGTCTTCTACCCGCCATTTTGAGTCTGTAAGCCGCCATCTTTAATATAGAAGCCATACAAGCTGCTAGAAACATTCTACAGTTGAATCTTCTAGCCACCATTTTGAGTCTTATACCCGCTAGTTTGTCTTTTAGCCGCCATCTTTAATAAAGAAGCCATAAGAGATGCTAGAAACATTCTACAGCCGCCAGTTTGAGTCGTCTACCCGCCATTTTGAGTCTTTTAGCCGCCATCTTTAATGTAGCAGCTATAACAGTTCTACAGCCGCCATTTTGAATCTTCTTGTCGCCATTTTGAGTCTTCTACCCGCTATTTTGAGTCTTAAAGCCGCCATCTTTATATAGAAGATTTTGAGTCTATTAACCGCCGTTTTGAGTCTGCTAGCCGACATCTTTAATATAGAAGCCATAAGAGATGCTAGAAACATTCTACAGCCGCCACTTTGAGTCTTCTACCCGCTATTTTGAGTCTTCTACCCGCTATTTTGAGTTTTGAAGCCGCCATCTTTATATAGCAGCCATTTAAGCAGCTAGAAACATTCTAGAGTCGTCATTTTGAGTTTTTTAACCGCCATTTCGAGTCTGCTAGCCGCCATCTTTAATAGAGAAACCATAAGAGATGCTAGAAACATTCTACAGCCGCCATTTTGAGTCGTCTACCCGCCATTTTGAGTCTTTTAGCCGCCATCTTTAATGTAGCAGCTATAACAGTTCTACAGCCGCCATTTTGAATCTTCTAGTCGCCATTTTGAGTCTTCTACCCGCCATTTTGAGTCTTGAAGCCGCCATCTTTATATAGAAGCCATTTGAGCAGCTAGAAACATTCTAGAGTCGCCATTTTGAGTCTTCTACCAGCCATTTTGAGTCTGTAAGCCGCCATCTTTAATATAGAAGCCATACAAGCTGCTAGAAACATTCTACAGCCGCCATTTTGAGTCTAGCGGTTACGCTAGTTTAAGTCTTTTAGCCGCCTTCTTTAATAAAGAAGCCATACGAGCTGCTGGAAACATTTTGGGTCTTTAAGCCGCTATCATCGATGTAGCAGTTAGAACAATTGTACTGCCGCCATTTTGAATCTTCTAGCCACCATTTTGAGTCTTCCACCCGCCATTTTGTGTCTTGAAGCCGCCATCTTTAATATAGAAGCCATAAGAGCTGCTAGAAACATTCTACAGCCGCCATTTTGAGTCGTCTACCCGCCATTTTGAGTCTTTTAGCCGCCATCTTTAATGTAGAAGCTATAACAGTTCTACAGCCGCCATTTTGAATCTTTTAGTCGCCATTTTGAGTTTTGAAGCCGCCATCTTTATATAGAAGCCATTTGAGCAGCTAGAAACATTCTAGAGTCGCCATTTTGAGTCTTCTACCCGCCATTTTGAGTCTGTAAGCCGCCATCTTTAATATAGAAGCCATACAAGCTGCTAGAAACATTCTACAGTTGAATCTTCTAGCCACCATTTTGAGTCTTATACCCGCTAGTTTGTCTTTTAGCCGCCATCTTTAATAAAGAAGCCATAAGAGATGCTAGAAACATTCTACAGCCGCCAGTTTGAGTCGTCTACCCGCCATTTTGAGTCTTTTAGCCGCCATCTTTAATGTAGCAGCTATAACAGTTCTACAGCCGCCATTTTGAATCTTCTTGTCGCCATTTTGAGTCTTCTACCCGCTATTTTGAGTCTTAAAGCCGCCATCTTTATATAGAAGATTTTGAGTCTATTAACCGCCGTTTTGAGTCTGCTAGCCGACATCATTAATATAGAAGCCATAAGAGATGCTAGAAACATTCTACAGCCGCCACTTTGAGTCTTCTACCCGCTATTTTGAGTCTTCTACCCGCTATTTTGAGTTTTGAAGCCGCCATCTTTATATAGCAGCCATTTAAGCAGCTAGAAACATTCTAGAGTCGTCATTTTGAGTTTTTTAACCGCCATTTCGAGTCTGCTAGCCGCCATCTTTAATAGAGAAACCATAAGAGATGCTAGAAACATTCTACAGCCGCCAATTTGAGTCGTCTACCCGCCATTTTGAGTCTTTTAGCCGCCATCTTTAATGTAGCAGCTATAACAGTTCTACAGCCGCCATTTTGAATCTTCTTGTCGCCATTTTGAGTCTTCTACCCGCTAGTTTAAGTCTTTTAGCCGCCATCTTTAATAAAGAAGCCATAAGAGATGCTAGAAACATTGTACAGCCGCCATTTTTAGTCGTCTACCCGCCATTTTGAGTCTTCCACCCGCTATTTTGAGTCTTTTAGCCGCCATCTTTAATAAAGAAGCCATACGAGCTGCTAGAAACATTCTACAGCCGCCATTTTGAGTCTTCCACCCGCTATTTTGAGTCTTTTAGCCGCCATCTTTAATAAAGAAGCCATACGAGCTGCTAGAAACATTCTACAGCCACCATTTTGAGTCTTCTACCCGCTAGTTTAAGTCTTTTAGCCGCCATCTTTAATAAAGAAGCCATAAGAGATGCTAGAAACATTCTACAGCCGCCATTTTGAGTCGTCTACCCGCCATTTTGAGTCTTTTAGCCGCCATCTTTAATGTAGCAGCTATAACAGTTCTACAGCCGCCATTTGAATCTTTTGTCGCTATTTTGAGTCTTCTACCCGCCATTTTGAGTCTTGAAGCCGCCATCTTTATATAGAAGCCATTTGAGCAGCTAGAAACATTCTAGAGTCGCCTTTTGAGTCTTCTACCCGCCATTTTGAGTCTGTAAGCCGCCATCTTTAATATAGAAGCCATACAAGCTGCTAGAAACATTCTACAGTTGAATCTTCTAGCCACCATTTTGAGTCTTATACCCGCTAGTTTGCCTTTTAGCCGCCATCTTTAATAAAGAAGCCATAAGAGATGCTAGAAACATTCTACAGCCGCCATTTTGAGTCGTCTACCCGCCATTTTGAGTCTTTTAGCCGCCATCTTTAATGTAGCAGCTATAACAGTTCTACAGCCGCCATTTTGAATCTTCTTGTCGCCATTTTGAGTCTTCTACCCGCTATTTTGAGTCTTTTAGCCGCCATCTTTAATATAGAAGCCATAAGAGATGCTAGAAACATTCTACAGCCGCCACTTTGAGTCTTCTACCTGCTATTTTGAGTCTTTAGGCCGCTATCATCGATGTAGCAGTTGGAACAATTGTACTGCCGCCATTTTGAATCTTTTTGTCGCTATTTTGAGTCTTCTACCCGCCATTTTGAGTCTTGAAGCCGCCATCTTTATATAGAAGCCATTTGAGCAGCTAGAAACATTCTAGAGTCGCCTTTTTGAGTCTTCTACCCGCCATTTTGAGTCTGTAAGCCGCCATCTTTAATATAGAAGCCATACAAGCTGCTAGAAACATTCTACAGTTGAATCTTCTAGCCACCATTTTGAGTCTTATACCCGCTAGTTTGCCTTTTAGCCGCCATCTTTAATATAGAAGCCATAGGAGCTTCTAGAAACATTCTACAGCCGCTATTTTGAGTCGTCTACCCGCCATTTTGAGTCTTTTAGCCGCCATCTTTAATGTAGCAGCTACAACAGCTCTACAGCCGCCATTTTGAATCTTTTAGTTCATTCTAGAGTCGCCTTTTTGAGTCTTCTACCCGCCATTTTGAGTCTGTAAGCCGCCATCTTTAATATAGAAGCCATACAAGCTGCTAGAAACATTCTACAGTTGAATCTTCTAGCCACCATTTTGAGTCTTATACCCGCTAGTTTGCCTTTTAGCCGCCATCTTTAATAAAGAAGCCATAAGAGATGCTAGAAACATTCTACAGCCGCCATTTTGAGTCTTCTACCCGCTAGTTTAAGTCTTTTAGCCGCCATCTTTAATGTAGCAGCTATAACAGTTCTACAGCCGCCATTTTGAATCTTCTAGCCACCAATTTGAGTCTTCTAACCGCCATTTTGAGTCTGTAAGCCGCCATCTTTAATATAGAAGCCATAGGAGCTTCTAGAAACATTCTACAGCCGCTATTTTGAGTCGTCTACCCGCCATTTTGAGTCTTTTAGCCGCCATCTTTAATGTAGCAGCTATAACAGTTCTACAGCCGCCATTTTGAATCTTTTTGTCGCTATTTTGAGTCTTCTACCCGCCATTTTGAGTCTTGAAGCCGCCATCTTTATATAGAAGCCATTTGAGCAGCTAGAAACATTCTAGAGTCGCCTTTTTGAGTCTTCTACCCGCCATTTTGAGTCTGTAAGCCGCCATCTTTAATATAGAAGCCATACAAGCTGCTAGAAACATTCTACAGTTGAATCTTCTAGCCACCATTTTGAGTCTTATACCCGCTAGTTTGCCTTTTAGCCGCCATCTTTAATAAAGAAGCCATAAGAGATGCTAGAAACATTGTACAGCCGCCATTTTGAGTCGTCTACCCGCCATTTTGAGTCTTTTAGCCGCCATCTTTAATGTAGCAGCTATAACAGTTCTACAGCCGCCATTTTGAATCTTCTTGTCGCCATTTTGAGTCTTCTACCCGCTATTTTGAGTCTTAAAGCCGCCATCTTTATATAGAAGATTTTGAGTCTATTAACCGCTATTTTGAGTCTTTTAGCCGCCATCTTTAATAAAGAAGCCATACGAGCTGCTAGAAACATTCTACAGCCACCATTTTGAGTCTTCTACCCGCTAGTTTAAGTCTTTTAGCCGCCATCTTTAATAAAGAAGCCATAAGAGATGCTAGAAACATTCTACAGCCGCCATTTTGAGTCTTCTACCCGCTATTTTGAGTCTTTTAGCCGCCATCTTTAATATAGAAGCCATAAGAGATGCTAGAAACATTCTACAGCCGCCACTTTGAGTCTTCTACCTGCTATTTTGAGTCTTTAGGCCGCTATCATCGATATAGCAGTTGGAACAATTGTACTGCCGCCATTTTGAATCTTCTAGCCACCATTTTGAGTCTTCTACCCGCCATTTTGAGTCTGTAAGCCGCCATCTTTAATATAGAAGCCATAGGAGCTTCTAGAAACATTCTACAGCCGCTATTTTGAGTCGTCTACCCGCCATTTTGAGTCTTTTAGCCGCCATCTTTAATGTAGCAGCTACAACAGTTCTACAGCCGCCATTTTGAATCTTCTAGACGTCATTTTGAGTCTTCTACCCGCTAGTTTAAGTCTTTTAGCCGCCATCTTTAATAAAGAAGCCATAAGAGATGCTAGAAACATTCTACAGCCGCCAGTTTGAGTCGTCTACCCGCCATTTTGAGTCTTTTAGCCGCCATCTTTAATGTAGCAGCTATAACAGTTCTACAGCCGCCATTTTGAATCTTCTTGTCGCCATTTTGAGTCTTCTACCCGCTATTTTGAGTCTTAAAGCCGCCATCTTTATATAGAAGATTTTGAGTCTATTAACCGCCGTTTTGAGTCTGTTAGCCGACATCTTTAATATAGAAGCCATAAGAGATGCTAGAAACATTCTACAGCCGCCACTTTGAGTCTTCTACCCGCTATTTTGAGTCTTCTACCCGCTATTTTGAGTTTTGAAGCCGCCATCTTTATATAGCAGCCATTTAAGCAGCTAGAAACATTCTACAGCCGCCAATTTGAGTCGTCTACCCGCCATTTTGAGTCTTTTAGCCGCCATCTTTAATAAAGAAGCCATACGAGCTGCTAGAAACATTCTACAGCCGCCATTTTGAGTCTTCTACCCGCTAGTTTAAGTCTTTTAGCCGCCATCTTTAATAAAGAAGCCATAAGAGATGCTAGAAACATTGTACAGCCGCCATTTTGAGTCGTCTACCCGCCATTTTGAGTCTTTTAGCCGCCATCTTTAATGTAGCAGCTATAACAGTTCTACAGCCGCCATTTTTAATCTTTTTGTCGCTATTTTGAGTCTTCTACCCGCCATTTTGAGTCTTGAAGCCGCCATCTTTATATAGAAGCCATTTGAGCAGCTAGAAACATTCTAGAGTCGCCTTTTTGCGTCTTCTACCCGCCATTTTGAGTCTGTAAGCCGCCATCTTTAATAAAGAAACCATAAGAGATGCTAGAAACATTCTACAGCCGCCATTTTGAGTCGTCTACCCGCCATTTTGAGTCTTTTAGCCGCCATCTTTAATAAAGAAGCCATACGAGCTGCTATAAACATTCTACAGCCGCCATTTTGAGTCGTCTACCCGCCATTTTGAGTCTTCCACCCGCTATTTTGAGTCTTTTAGCCGCCATCTTTAATAAAGAAGCCATACGAGCTGCTAGAAACATTCTACAGCCACCATTTTGAGTCTTCTACCCACTAGTTTAAGTCTTTTAGCCGCCATCTTTAATAAAGAAGCCATAAGAGATGCTAGAAACATTCTACAGCCGCCATTTTGAGTCGTCTACCCGCCATTTTGAGTCTTTTAGCCGCCATCTTTAATGTAGCAGTATAACAGTTCTACAGCCGCCATTTTGAATCTTTTTGTCGCTAGTTTGAGTCTTCTACCCGCCATTTTGAGTCTTGAAGCCGCCATCTTTATATAGAAGCCATTTGAGCAGCTAGAAACATTCTAGAGTCGCCTTTTTGAGTCTTCTACCCGCCATTTTGAGTCTGTAAGCCGCCATCTTTAATATAGAAGCCATACAAGCTGCTAGAAACATTCTACAGTTGAATCTTCTAGCCACCATTTTGAGTCTTATACCCGCTAGTTTGCCTTTTAGCCGCCATCTTTAATAAAGAAGCCATAAGAGATGCTAGAAACATTCTACAGCCGCCATTTTGAGTCGTCTACCCGCCATTTGAGTCTTTTAGCCGCCATCTTTAATGTAGCAGCTATAACAGTTCTACAGCCGCCATTTTGAATCTTCTTGTCGCCATTTTGAGTCTTCTACCCGCTATTTTGAGTCTTTTAGCCGCCATCTTTAATATAGAAGCCATAAGAGATGCTAGAAACATTCTACAGCCGCCACTTTGAGTCTTCTACCTGCTATTTTGAGTCTTTAGGCCGCTATCATCGATGTAGCAGTTGGAACAATTGTACTGCCGCCATTTTGAATCTTCTAGCCACCATTTTGAGTCTTCTACCCGCCATTTTGAGTCTGTAAGCCGCCATCTTTAATATAGAAGCCATAGGAGCTTCTAGAAACATTCTACAGCCGCTATTTTGAGTCGTCTACCCCCATTTTGAGTCTTTTAGCCGCCATCTTTAATGTAGCAGCTACAACAGCTCTACAGCCGCCATTTTGAATCTTTTAGTAGCCATTTTGAGTTTTGAAGCCGCCATCTTTATATAGAAGCCATTTGAGCAGCTAGAAACATTCTAGAGTCGCCTTTTTGAGTCTTCTACCCGCCATTTTGAGTCTGTAAGCCGCCATCTTTAATATAGAAGCCATACAAGCTGCTAGAAACATTCTACAGTTGAATCTTCTAGCCACCATTTGAGTCTTATACCCGCTAGTTTGTCTTTTAGCCGCCATCTTTAATAAAGAAGCCATAAGAGATGCTAGAAACATTCTACAGCCGCCAGTTTGAGTCGTCTACCCGCCATTTTGAGTCTTTAGCCGCCATCTTTAATGTAGCAGCTATAACAGTTCTACAGCCGCCATTTTGAATCTTCTTGTCGCCATTTTGAGTCTTCTACCCGCTATTTTGAGTCTTAAAGCCGCCATCTTTATATAGAAGATTTGAGTCTATTAACCGCCGTTTTGAGTCTGTTAGCCGACATCTTTAATATAGAAGCCATAAGAGATGCTAGAAACATTCTACAGCCGCCACTTTGAGTCGTCTACCCGCCATTTTGAGTCTTTTAGCCGCCATCTTTAATGTAGCAGCTATAACAGTTCTACAGCCGCCATTTTGAATCTTCTTGTCGCCATTTTGAGTCTTCTACCCGCCATTTTGAGTCTGTAAGCCGCCATCTTTAATATAGAAGCCATACAAGCTGCTAGAAACATTCTACAGTTGAATCTTCTAGCCACCATTTTGAGTCTTATACCCGCTAGTTTGTCTTTTAGCCGCCATCTTTAATAAAGAAGCCATAAGAGATGCTAGAAACATTCTACAGCCGCCAGTTTGAGTCGTCTACCCGCCATTTTGAGTCTTTTAGCCGCCATCTTTAATGTAGCAGCTATAACAGTTCTACAGCCGCCATTTTGAATCTTCTTGTCGCCATTTTGAGTCTTCTACCCGCTATTTGAGTCTTAAAGCCGCCATCTTTATATAGAAGATTTTGAGTCTATTAACCGCCGTTTTGAGTCTGTTAGCCGACATCTTTAATATAGAAGCCATAAGAGATGCTAGAAACATTCTACAGCCGCCACTTTGAGTCTTCTACCCGCTATTTTGAGTCTTCTACCCGCTATTTTGAGTTTTGAAGCCGCCATCTTTATATAGCAGCCATTTAAGCAGCTAGAAACATTCTAGAGTCGTCATTTTGAGTTTTTTAACCGCCATTTCGAGTCTGCTAGCCGCCATCTTTAATAAGAAACCATAAGAGATGCTAGAAACATTCTACAGCCGCCAATTTGAGTCGTCTACCCGCCATTTTGAGTCTTTTAGCCGCCATCTTTAATAAAGAAGCCATACGAGCTGCTAGAAACATTCTACAGCCGCCATTTTGAGTCTTCTACCCGCTAGTTTAAGTCTTTTAGCCGCCATCTTTAATAAAGAAGCCATAAGAGATGCTAGAAACATTCTACAGCCGCCATTTTGAGTCGTCTACCCGCCATTTTGAGTCTTTTAGCCGCCATCTTTAATGTAGCAGCTATAACAGTTCTACAGCCGCCATTTTGAATCTTTTTGTCGCTATTTTGAGTCTTCTACCCGCCATTTTGAGTCTTGAAGCCGCCATCTTTAATAAAGAAACCATAAGAGATGCTAGAAACATTCTACAGCCGCCATATTGAGTCGTCTACCCGCCATTTTGAGTCTTTTAGCCGCCATCTTTAATAAAGAAGCCATACGAGCTGCTAGAAACATTCTACAGCCGCCATTTTGAGTCTTCTACCCGCTAGTTTAAGTCTTTTAGCCGCCATCTTTAATAAAGAAGCCATAAGAGATGCTAGAAACATTCTACAGCCGCCATTTTGAGTCGTCTACCCGCCATTTTGAGTCTTTTAGCCGCCATCTTTAATGTAGCAGCTATAACAGTTCTACAGCCGCCATTTTGAATCTTTTTGTCGCTATTTTGAGTCTTCTACCCGCCATTTTGAGTCTTGAAGCCGCCATCTTTAATAAAGAAGCCATAAGAGATGCTAGAAACATTGTACAGCCGCCATTTTAGTCGTCTACCCGCCATTTTGAGTCTTCCACCCGCTATTTTGAGTCTTTTAGCCGCCATCTTTAATATAGAAGCCATACGAGCTGCTATAAACATTCTACAGCCGCCATTTTGAGTCTTCTACCCGCCATTTTGAGTCTTTTAGCCGCCATCTTTAATAAAGAAGCCATACGAGCTGCTAGAAACATTCTACAGCCGCCATTTTGAGTCTTCTACCCGCTAGTTTAAGTCTTGAAGCCGCCATCGTTATATAGAAGCCATTTGAGCAGCTAGAAACATTCTAGAGCCGCCTTTTTGAGTCTTCTACCCGCCATTTGAGTCTGTAAGCCGCCATCTTTAATATAGAAGCCATACAAGCTGCTAGAAACATTCTACAGTTGAATCTTCTAGCCACCATTTTGAGTCTTATACCCGCTAGTTTGCCTTTTAGCCGCCATCTTTAATAAAGAAGCCATAAGAGATGCTAGAAACATTCTACAGCCGCTATTTTGAGTCGTCTACCCGCCATTTTGAGTCTTTTAGCCGCCATCTTTAATGTAGCAGCTATAACAGTTCTACAGCCGCCATTTTGAATCTTCTAGTCGCCATTTTGACTCTTCTACCCGCTAGTTTAAGTCTTTTAGCCGCCATCTTTAATAAAGAAACCATAAGAGATGCTAGAAACATTCTACAGCCGCCATTTTGAGTCGTCTACCCGCCATTTTGAGTCTTTTAGCCGCCATCTTTAATAAAGAAGCCATACGAGCTGCTATAAACATTCTACAGCCGCCATTTTGAGTCTTCTACCCGCTAGTTTAAGTCTTTTAGCCGCCATCTTTAATAAAGAAGCCATAAGAGATGCTAGAAACATTGTACAGCCGCCATTTTTAGTCGTCTACCCGCCATTTTGAGTCTTCCACCCGCTATTTTGAGTCTTTTAGCCGCCATCTTTAATAAAGAAGCCATACGAGCTGCTAGAAACATTCTACAGCCGCCATTTTGAGTCTTCCACCCGCTATTTTGAGTCTTTTAGCCGCCATTTTTAATAAAGAAGCCATACGAGCTGCTAGAAACATTCTACAGCCACCATTTTGAGTCTTCTACCCGCTAGTCTTTTAGCCGCCATCTTTAATAAAGAAGCCATAAGAGATGCTAGAAACATTCTACAGCCGCCATTTTGAGTCGTCTACCCGCCATTTTGAGTCTTTTAGCCGCCATCTTTAATGTAGCAGCTATAACAGTTCTACAGCCGCCATTTTGAATCTTTTTGTCGCTATTTTGAGTCTTCTACCCGCCATTTTGAGTCTTGAAGCCGCCATCTTTATATAGAAGCCTTTTGAGCAGCTAGAAACATTCTAGAGTCGCCTTTTTGAGTCTTCTACCCGCCATTTTGAGTCTGTAAGCCGCCATCTTTAATATAGAAGCCATACAAGCTGCTAGAAACATTCTACAGTTGAATCTTCTAGCCACCATTTTGAGTCTTATACCCGCTAGTTTGCCTTTTAGCCGCCATCTTTAATAAAGCCATAAGAGATGCTAGAAACATTCTACAGCCGCCATTTTGAGTCGTCTACCCGCCATTTTGAGTCTTTTAGCCGCCATCTTTAATGTAGCAGCTATAACAGTTCTACAGCCGCCATTTTGAATCTTCTTGTCGCCATTTTGAGTCTTCTACCCGCTATTTTGAGTCTTTTAGCCGCCATCTTTAATATAGAAGCCATAAGAGATGCTAGAAACATTCTACAGCCGCCACTTTGAGTCTTCTACCTGCTATTTTGAGTCTTTAGGCCGCTATCATCGATGTAGCAGTTGGAACAATTGTACTGCCGCCATTTTGAATCTTCTAGCCACCATTTTGAGTCTACTACCCGCCATTTTGAGTCTGTAAGCCGCCATCTTTAATATAGAAGCCATAGGAGCTTCTAGAAACATTCTACAGCCGCCATTTTGAGTCGTCTACCCGCCATTTTGAGTCTTTTAGCCGCCATCTTTAATGTAGCAGCTACAACAGTTCTACAGCCGCCATTTTGAATATTCTACTCGCCATTTTGAGTCCTTACCCGCTATTTTGTGTTTTGAAGCCGCCATCTTTATATAGAAGCCATTTGAGCAGATAGAAACATTCTAGAGTCGCCATTTTGAGTCTCTTAACCGCCATTTCGAGTCTGTTAGCCGCCATCTTTAATATAAAAGTCATACAAGCTGTTGGAACCATTCTACATCCGCCATTTTGAGTCTTCTATCCGCCGTTTTGAGTCTGTAAGCCGCCATCTTTAATGTAGCAGCTATAACAGTTCTACAGCCGCCATTTTGAATCTTCTAGTCGCCATTTTGAGTCTTCTACCCGCCATTTTGAGTCTTGAAGCCGCCA
Organism: Drosophila willistoni; assembly: GCF_018902025.1. Lineage (NCBI taxonomy): Eukaryota > Metazoa > Arthropoda > Insecta > Diptera > Drosophilidae > Drosophila > Drosophila willistoni. The sequence continues at coordinate 15,845 of NW_025814371.1, forward strand.
TCGTTATATAGAAGCCATTTGAGCAGCTAGAAACATTCTAGAGTCGCCATTTTGAGTCTTCTACCCGCCATTTTGAGTCTGTAAGCCGCCATCTTTAATATAGAAGCCATACGCTGAAACCATTCTACACCCGTCATTTTGGTTCTTTTAGCCACCATCTTTAATATAGAGGCCATACGAGCTGCTAGAAATATTCTACAGCCGCCATTTTGAGTCGTCTACCCGCCGTTTTGAGTCTTTTAGCCGCCATTTCGAGTCTGTTAGCCGCCATTTTGAGTCTTCTACCCGCTAGTTTAAGTCTTTTAGCCGCCATCTTTAATAAAGAAACCATAAGAGATGCTAGAAACATTCTACAGCCGCCATTTTGAGTCGTCTACCCGCCATTTTGAGTCTTTTAGCCGCCATCTTTAATGTAGCAGCTATAACAGTTCTACAGCCGCCATTTTGAATCTTCTAGTCGCCATTTTGAGTCTTCTACCCGCCATTTTGAGTCTTGAAGCCGCCATCTTTATATAGAAGCCATTTGAGCAGCTAGAAACATTCTAGAGTCGCCATTTTGAGTCTTCTACCCGCCATTTTGAGTCTGTAAGCCGCCATCTTTAATAAAGAAGCCATACAAGCTGGTGGAAACATTTTGGGTCTTTAAGCCGCTATCATCGATGTAGCAGTTAGAACAATTGTACTGCCGCCATTTTGAATCTTCTAGCCACCATTTTGAGTCTTCCACCCGCCATTTTGTGTCTTGAAGCCGCCATCTTTAATATAGAAGCCATAAGAGCTGCTAGAAACATTCTACAGCCGCCATTTTGAGTCGTCTACCCGCCATTTTGAGTCTTTTAGCCGCCATCTTTAATGTAGAAGCTATAACAGTTCTACAGCCGCCATTTTGAATCTTTTAGTCGCCATTTTGAGTTTTGAAGCCGCCATCTTTATATAGAAGCCATTTGAGCAGCTAGAAACATTCTAGAGTCGCCATTTTGAGTCTTCTACCCGCCATTTTAAGTCTGTAAGCCGCCATCTTTAATACAGAAGCCATACAAGCTGCTAGAAACATTCTACAGTTGAATCTTCTAGCCACCATTTTGAGTCTTATACCCGCTAGTTTGTCTTTTAGCCGCCATCTTTAATAAAGAAGCCATAAGAGATGCTAGAAACATTCTACAGCCGCCAGTTTGAGTCGTCTACCCGCCATTTTGAGTCTTTTAGCCGCCATCTTTAATGTAGCAGCTATAACAGTTCTACAGCCGCCATTTTGAATCTTCTTGTCGCCATTTTGAGTCTTCTACCCGCTATTTTGAGTCTTAAAGCCGCCATCTTTATATAGAAGATTTTGAGTCTATTAACCGCCGTTTTGAGTCTGTTAGCCGACATCTTTAATATAGAAGCCATAAGAGATGCTAGAAACATTCTACAGCCGCCACTTTGAGTCTTCTACCCGCTATTTTGAGTCTTCTACCCGCTATTTTGAGTTTTGAAGCCGCCATCTTTATATAGCAGCCATTTAAGCAGCTAGAAACATTCTAGAGTCGTCATTTTGAGTTTTTTAACCGCCATTTTGAGTCTTTTAGCCGCCATCTTTAATAAAGAAGCCATAAGAGCTGCTAGAAACATTCTACAGCCGCCATTTTGAGTCTTCTACCCGCTAGTTTAAGTCTTTTAGCCGCCATCTTTAATAAAGAAGCCATAAGAGATGCTAGAAACATTCTACAGCCGCCATTTTGAGTCGTCTACCCGCCATTTTGAGTCTTTTAGCCGCCATCTTTAATGTAGCAGCTATAACAGTTCTACAGCCGCCATTTTGAATCTTTTTGTCGCTATTTTGAGTCTTCTACCCGCCATTTCGAGTCTGCTAGCCGCCATCTTTAATAAAGAAACCATAAGAGATGCTAGAAACATTCTACAGCCGCCATTTTGAGTCGTCTACCCGCCATTTTGAGTCTTTTAGCCGCCATCTTTAATGTAGCAGCTATAACAGTTCTACAGCCGCCATTTTGAATCTTTTTGTCGCTATTTTGAGTCTTCTACCCGCCATTTTGAGTCTTTTAGCCGCCATCTTTAATAAAGAAGCCATAAGAGCTGCTAGAAACATTCTACAGCCGCCATTTTGAGTCTTCTACCCGCTAGTTTAAGTCTTTTAGCCGCCATCTTTAATAAAGAAGCCATAGGAGATGCTAGAAACATTCTACAGCCGCCAATTTGAGTCTTCTACCCGCCATTTTGAGTCTTTTAGCCGCCATCTTTAATGTAGCAGCTATAACAGTTCTACAGCCGCCATTTTGAATCTTCTAGCCACCATTTTGAGTCTACTACCCGCCATTTTGAGTCTGTAAGCCGCCATCTTTAATATAGAAGCCATAGGAGCTTCTAGAAACATTCTACAGCCGCCATTTTGAGTCGTCTACCCGCCATTTTGAGTCTTTTAGCCGCCATCTTTAATGTAGCAGCTACAACAGTTCTACAGCCGCCATTTTGAATATTCTACTCGCCATTTTGAGTCCTTACCCGCTATTTTGTGTTTTGAAACCGCCATCTTTATATAGAAGCCATTTGAGCAGATAGAAACATTCTAGAGTCGCCATTTTGAGTCTCTTAACCGCCATTTCGAGTCTGTTAGCCGCCATCTTTAATATAAAAGTCATACAAGCTGTTGGAACCATTCTACATCCGCCATTTTGAGTCTTCTATCCGCCGTTTTGAGTCTGTAAGCCGCCATCTTTAATGTAGCAGCTATAACAGTTCTACAGCCGCCATTTTGAATCTTCTAGTCGCCATTTTGAGTCTTCTACCCGCCATTTTGAGTCTTGAAGCCGCCATCTTTATATAGAAGCCATTTGAGCAGCTAGAAACATTCTAGAGTCGCCATTTTGGGTCTTCTACCCGCCATTTTGAGTCTGTAAGCCGCCATCTTTAATATAGAAGCCATACGCTGAAACCATTCTACACCCGTCATTTTGGTTCTTTTAGCCACCATCTTTAATATAGAGGCCATACGAGCTCCTAGAAATATTCTACAGCCGCCATTTTGAGTCGTCTACCCGCCGTTTTGAGTCTTTTAGCCGCCATTTCGAGTCTGTTAGCCGCCATTTTGAGTCTTCTACCCGCTAGTTTAAGTCTTTTAGCCGCCATCTTTAATAAAGAAACCATAAGAGATGCTAGAAACATTCTACAGCCGCCATTTTGAGTCGTCCACCCGCCATTTTGAGTCTTTTAGCCGCCATCTTTAATGTAGCAGCTATAACAGTTCTACAGCCGCCATTTTGAATCTTCTAGTCGCCATTTTGAGTCTTCTACCCGCCATTTTGAGTCTTGAAGCCGCCATCTTTATATAGAAGCCATTTGAGCAGCTAGAAACATTCTAGAGTCGCCATTTTGAGTCTTCTACCCGCCATTTTGAGTCTGTAAGCCGCCATCTTTAATAAAGAAGCCATACAAGCTGGTGGAAACATTTTGGGTCTTTAAGCCGCTATCATCGATGTAGCAGTTAGAACAATTGTACTGCCGCCATTTTGAATCTTCTAGCCACCATTTTGAGTCTTCCACCCGCCATTTTGTGTCTTGAAGCCGCCATCTTTAATATAGAAGCCATAAGAGCTGCTAGAAACATTCTACAGCCGCCATTTTGAGTCGTCTACCCGCCATTTTGAGTCTTTTAGCCGCCATCTTTAATGTAGAAGCTATAACAGTTCTACAGCCGCCATTTTGAATCTTTTAGTCGCCATTTTGAGTTTTGAAGCCGCCATCTTTATATAGAAGCCATTTGAGCAGCTAGAAACATTCTAGAGTCGCCATTTTGAGTCTTCTACCCGCCATTTTAAGTCTGTAAGCCGCCATCTTTAATACAGAAGCCATACAAGCTGCTAGAAACATTCTACAGTTGAATCTTCTAGCCACCATTTTGAGTCTTATACCCGCTAGTTTGTCTTTTAGCCGCCATCTTTAATAAAGAAGCCATAAGAGATGCTAGAAACATTCTACAGCCGCCAGTTTGAGTCGTCTACCCGCCATTTTGAGTCTTTTAGCCGCCATCTTTAATGTAGCAGCTATAACAGTTCTACAGCCGCCATTTTGAATCTTCTTGTCGCCATTTTGAGTCTTCTACCCGCTATTTTGAGTCTTAAAGCCGCCATCTTTATATAGAAGATTTTGAGTCTATTAACCGCCGTTTTGAGTCTGTTAGCCGACATCTTTAATATAGAAGCCATAAGAGATGCTAGAAACATTCTACAGCCGCCACTTTGAGTCTTCTACCCGCTATTTTGAGTCTTCTACCCGCTATTTTGAGTTTTGAAGCCGCCATCTTTATATAGCAGCCATTTAAGCAGCTAGAAACATTCTAGAGTCGTCATTTTGAGTTTTTTAACCGCCATTTTGAGTCTTTTAGCCGCCATCTTTAATAAAGAAGCCATAAGAGCTGCTAGAAACATTCTACAGCCGCCATTTTGAGTCTTCTACCCGCTAGTTTAAGTCTTTTAGCCGCCATCTTTAATAAAGAAGCCATAAGAGATGCTAGAAACATTCTACAGTCGCCATTTTGAGTCGTCTACCCGCCATTTTGAGTCTTTTAGCCGCCATCTTTAATGTAGCAGCTATAACAGTTCTACAGCCGCCATTTTGAATCTTTTTGTCGCTATTTTGAGTCTTCTACCCGCCATTTCGAGTCTGCTAGCCGCCATCTTTAATAAAGAAACCATAAGAGATGCTAGAAACATTCTACAGCCGCCATTTTGAGTCGTCTACCCGCCATTTTGAGTCTTTTAGCCGCCATCTTTAATAAAGAAGCCATAAGAGCTGCTAGAAACATTCTACAGCCGCCATTTTGAGTCTTCTACCCGCTAGTTTAAGTCTTTTAGCCGCCATCTTTAATAAAGAAGCCATAGGAGATGCTAGAAACATTCTACAGCCGCCATTTTTAGTCGTCTACCCGCCATTTTGAGTCTTTTAGCCGCCATCTTTAATGTAGCAGCTATAACAGTTCTACAGCCGCCATTTTGAATCTTTTTGTCGCTATTTTGAGTCTTCTACCCGCCATTTTGAGTCTTGAAGCCGCCATCTTTATATAGAAGCCATTTGAGCAGCTAGAAACATTCTAGAGTCGCCTTTTTGAGTCTTCTACCCGCCATTTTGAGTCTGTAAGCCGCCATCTTTAATATAGAAGCCATACAAGCTGCTAGAAACATTCTACAGTTGAATCTTCTAGCCACCATTTTGAGTCTTATACCCGCTAGTTTGCCTTTTAGCCGCCATCTTTAATAAAGAAGCCATAAGAGATGCTAGAAACATTCTACAGCCGCCATTTTGAGTCGTCTACCCGCCATTTTGAGTCTTTTAGCCGCCATCTTTAATGTAGCAGCTATAACAGTTCTACAGCCGCCATTTTGAATCTTCTTGTCGCCATTTTGAGTCTTCTACCCGCTAGTTTAAGTCTTTTAGCCGCCATCTTTAATAAAGAAACCATAAGAGATGCTAGAAACATTCTACAGCCGCCATTTTGAGTCGTCTACCCGCCATTTTGAGTCTTCCACCCGCTATTTTGAGTCTTTTAGCCGCCATCTTTAATAAAGAAGCCATACGAGCTGCTAGAAACATTCTACAGCTGCCATTTTGAGTCTTCCACCCGCTATTTTGAGTCTTTTAGCCGCCATCTTTAATAAAGAAGCCATACGAGCTGCTAGAAACATTCTACAGCCGCCATTTTGAGTCTTCTACCCGCTAGTTTAAGTCTTTTAGCCGCCATCTTTAATAAAGAAGCCATAAGAGATGCTAGAAACATTGTACAGCCGCCATTTTTAGTCGTCTACCCGCCATTTTGAGTCTTCCACCCGCTATTTTGAGTCTTTTAGCCGCCATCTTTAATAAAGAAGCCATACGAGCTGCTAGAAACATTCTACAGCTGCCATTTTGAGTCTTCCACCCGCTATTTTGAGTCTTTTAGCCGCCATCTTTAATAAAGAAGCCATACGAGCTGCTAGAAACATTCTACAGCCACCATTTTGAGTCTTCTACCCGCTAGTTTAAGTCTTTTAGCCGCCATCTTTAATAAAGAAGCCATAAGAGATGCTAGAAACATTCTACAGCCGCCATTTTGAGTCGTCTACCCGCCATTTTGAGTCTTTTAGCCGCCATCTTTAATGTAGCAGCTATAACAGTTCTACAGCCGCCATTTTGAATCTTTTTGTCGCTATTTTTAGTCTTCTACCCGCCATTTTGAGTCTTGAAGCCGCCATCTTTATATAGAAGCCATTTGAGCAGCTAGAAACATTCTAGAGTCGCCTTTTTGAGTCTTGTACCCGCAATTTTGAGTCTGTAAGCCGCCATCTTTAATATAGAAGCCATACAAGCTGCTAGAAACATTCTACAGTTGAATCTTCTAGCCACCATTTTGAGTCTTATACCCGCTAGTTTGCCTTTTAGCCGCCATCTTTAATAAAGAAGCCATAAGAGATGCTAGAAACATTCTACAGCCGCCATTTTGAGTCGTCTACCCGCCATTTTGAGTCTTTTAGCCGCCATCTTTAATGTAGCAGCTATAACAGTTCTACAGCCGCCATTTTGAATCTTCTTGTCGCCATTTTGAGTCTTCTACCCGCTATTTTGAGTCTTTTGGCCGCCATCTTTAATATAGAAGCCATAAGAGATGCTAGAAACATTCTACAGCCGCCAATTTGAGTCTTCTACCTGCTATTTTGAGTCTTTAAGCCGCTATCATCGATGTAGCAGTTGGAACAATTGTACGGCCCCATTTTGAATCTTCTAGCCACCATTTTGAGTCTTCTACCCGCCATTTTGAGTCTGTAAGCCGCCATCTTTAATATAGAAGCCATAGGAGCTTCTAGAAACATTCTACAGCCGCCATTTTGAGTCGTCTACCCGCCATTTTGAGTCTTTTAGCCGCCATCTTTAATGTAGCAGCTACAACAGTTCTACAGCCGCCATTTTGAATCTTCTACTCGCCATTTTGAGTCCTTACCCGCTATTTTGTGTTTTGAAGCCGCCATCTTTATATAGAAGCCATTTGAGCAGATAGAAACATTCTAGGGTCGCCATTTTGAGTCTCTTAACCGCCATTTCGAGTCTGTTAGCCGCCATCTTTAATATAAAAGCCATACGAGCTGTTGGAACCATTCTACATCCGCCATTTTGAGTCTTTTATCCGCCATTTTGAGTTTGTAAGCCGCCATCTTTAATATAAAAGCCATACGAGCTGTTGGAACCATTCTACATCCGCCATTTTGAGTCTTCTATCCGCCGTTTTGAGTCTGTAAGCCGCCATCTTTAATATAGAAGCCATACGCAGAAACCATTCTACACCCGTCATTTTGGTTCTTTTAGCCACCATCTTTAATATAGAAGCCATAAGAGATGCTAGAAACATTCTACAGCCGCCAGTTTGAGTCGTCTACCCGCCATTTTGAGTCTTTTAGCCGCCATCTTTAATGTAGCAGCTATAACAGTTCTACAGCCGCCATTTTGAATCTTCTTGTCGCCATTTTGAGTCTTCTACCCGCTATTTTGAGTCTTAAAGCCGCCATCTTTATATAGAAGATTTTGAGTCTATTAACCGCCGTTTTGAGTCTGTTAGCCGACATCTTTAATATAGAAGCCATAAGAGATGCTAGAAACATTCTACAGCCGCCACTTTGAGTCTTCTACCCGCTATTTTGAGTCTTCTACCCGCTATTTTGAGTTTTGAAGCCGCCATTTTTATATAGCAGCCATTTAAGCAGCTAGAAACATTCTAGAGTCGTCATTTTGAGTTTTTTAACCGCCATTTCGAATCTGCTAGGCGCCATCTTTAAAAAAGAAACCATAAGAGATGCTAGAAACATTCTACAGCCGCCATTTTGAGTCGTCTACCCGCCATTTTGAGTCTTTTAGCCGCCATCTTTAATAAAGAAGCCATACGAGCTGCTAGAAACATTCTACAGCCGCCATTTTGAGTCTTCTACCCGCTAGTTTAAGTCTTTTAGCCGCCATCTGTAATAAAGAAGCCATAAGAGATGCTAGAAACATTCTACAGCCGCCATTTTGAGTCTTTTAGCCGCCATCTTTAATGTAGCAGCTATAACAGTTCTACAGCCGCCATTTTGAATCTTTTTGTCGCTATTTTGAGTCTTCTACCCGCCATTTTGAGTCTTGAAGCCGCCATCTTTATATAGAAGCCATTTGAGCAGCTAGAAACATTCTAGAGTCGCCTTTTTGAGTCTTCTACCCGCCATTTTGAGTGTGTAAGCCGCCATCTTTAATATAGAAGCCATACAAGCTGCTAGAAACATTCTACAGTTGAATCTTCTAGCCACCATTTTGAGTCTTGTACCCGCTAGTTTGCCTTTTAGCCGCCATCTTTAATAAAGAAGCCATAAGAGATGCTAGAAACATTCTACAGCCGCCATTTTGAGTCGTCTACCCGCCATTTTGAGTCTTTTAGCCGCCATCTTTAATGTAGCAGCTATAACAGTTCTACAGCCGCCATTTTGAATCTTCTTGTCGCCATTTTGAGTCTTCTACCCGCTAGTTTAAGTCTTTTAGCCGCCACCTTTAATAAAGAAACCATAAGAGATGCTAGAAACATTCTACAGCCGCCATTTTGATTCGTCTACCCGCCATTTTGAGTCTTTTAGCCGCCATCTTTAATAAAGAAGCCATACGAGCTGCTAGAAGCATTCTACAGCCGCCATTTTGAGTCTTCTACCCGCTAGTTTAAGTCTTTTAGCCGCCATCTTTAATAAAGAAGCCATAAGAGATGCTAGAAACATTGTACAGCCGCCATTTTTAGTCGTCTACCCGCCATTTTGAGTCTTCCACCCGCTATTTTGAGTCTTTTAGCCGCCATCTTTAATAAAGAAGCCATACGAGCTGCTAGACACATTCTACAGCCACCATTTTGAGTCTTCGCCGCCATCTTTAATAAAGAAGCCATAAGAGATGCTAGAAACATTCTACAGCCGCCATTTTGAATCTTTTTGTCGCTATTTTGAGTCTTCTACCCGCCATTTTGAGTCTTGAAGCCGCCATCTTTATATAGAAGCCATTTGAGCAGCTAGAAACATTCTAGAGTCGCCTTTTTGAGTCTTCTACCCGCCATTTTGAGTCTGTAAGCCGCCATCTTTAATATAGAAGCCATACAAGCTGCTAGAAACATTCTACAGTTGAATCTTCTAGCCACCATTTTGAGTCTTATACCCGCTAGTTTGCCTTTTAGCCGCCATCTTTAATAAAGAAGCCATAAGAGATGCTAGAAACATTCTACAGCCGCCATTTTGAGTCGTCTACCCGCCATTTTGAGTCTTTTAGCCGCCATCTTTAATGTAGCAGCTATAACAGTTCTACAGCCGCCATTTTGAATCTTCTTGTCGCCATTTTGAGTCTTCTACCCGCTATTTTGAGTCTTTTAGCCGCCATCTTTAATATAGAAGCCATAAGAGATGCTAGAAACATTCTACAGCCGCCACTTTGAGTCTTCTACCTGCTATTTTGAGTCTTTAAGCCGCTATCATCGATGTAGCAGTTGGAACAATTGTACTGCCGCCATTTTGAATCTTCTAGCCACCATTTTGAGTCTTCTACCCGCCATTTTGAGTCTGTAAGCCGCCATCTTTAATATAGAAGCCATAGGAGCTTCTAGAAACATTCTACGGCCGCCATTTTGAGTCGTCTACCCGCCATTTCGAGTCTGTTAGCCGCCATCTTTAATATAAAAGCCATACGAGCTGTTGGAACCATTCTACATCCGCCATTTTGAGTCTTTTATCCGCCATTTTGAGTTTGTAAGCCGCCATCTTTAATATAAAAGCCATACGAGCTGTTGGAACCATTCTACATCCGCCATTTTGAGTCTTCTATCCGCCGTTTTGAGTCTGTAAGCCGCCATCTTTAATATAGAAGCCATACGCTGAAACCATTCTACACCCGTCATTTTGGTTCTTTTAGCCACCATCTTTAATATAGAGGCCATACGAGCTGCTAGAAATATTCTACAGCCGCCATTTTGAGTCGTCTACCCGCCGTTTTGAGTCTTTTAGCCGCCATTTCGAGTCTGTTAGCCGCCATTTTGAGTCTTCTACCCGCTAGTTTAAGTCTTTTAGCCGCCATCTTTAATAAAGAAGCCATAAGAGATGCTAGAAACATTCTACAGCCGCCATTTTGAGTCGTCTACCCGCCATTTTGAGTCTTTTAGCCGCCATCTTTAATGTAGCAGCTATAACAGTTCTACAGCCGCCATTTTGAATCTTCTAGTCGCCATTTTGAGTCTTCTACCCGCCATTTTGAGTCTTGAAGCCGCCATCTTTATATAGAAGCCATTTGAGCAGCTAGAAACATTCTAGAGTCGCCATTTTGAGTCTTCTACCCGCCATTTTGAGTCTGTAAGCCGCCATCTTTAATATAGAAGCCATACAAGCTGCTAGAAACATTCTACAGCCGCCATTTTGAGTCTAGCGGTTACGCTAGTTTAAGTCTTTTAGCCGCCATCTTTAATAAAGAAGCCATACGAGCTGCTGGAAACATTTTGGGTCTTTAAGCCGCTATCATCGATGTAGCAGTTAGAACAATTGTACTGCCGCCATTTTGAATCTTCTAGCCACCATTTTGAGTCTTCCACCCGCCATTTTGTGTCTTGAAGCCGCCATCTTTAATATAGAAGCCATAAGAGCTGCTAGAAACATTCTACAGCCGCCATTTTGAGTCGTCTACCCGCCATTTTGAGTCTTTTAGCCGCCATCTTTAATGTAGAAGCTATAACAGTTCTACAGCCGCCATTTTGAATCTTTTAGTCGCCATTTTGAGTTTTGAAGCCGCCATCTTTATATAGAAGCCATTTGAGCAGCTAGAAACATTCTAGAGTCGCCATTTTGAGTCTTCTACCCGCCATTTTGAGTCTGTAAGCCGCCATCTTTAATATAGAAGCCATACAAGCTGCTAGAAACATTCTACAGTTGAATCTTCTAGCCACCATTTTGAGTCTTATACCCGCTAGTTTGTCTTTTAGCCGCCATCTTTAATAAAGAAGCCATAAGGGATGCTAGAAACATTCTACAGCCGCCAGTTTGAGTCGTCTACCCGCCATTTTGAGTCTTTTAGCCGCCATCTTTAATGTAGCAGCTATAACAGTTCTACAGCCGCCATTTTGAATCTTCTTGTCGCCATTTTGAGTCTTCTATCCGCTATTTTGAGTCTTAAAGCCGCCATCTTTATATAGAAGATTTTGAGTCTATTAACCGCCGTTTTGAGTCTGTTAGCCGACATCTTTAATATAGAAGCCATAAGAGATGCTAGAAACATTCTACAGCCGCCACTTTGAGTCTTCTACCCGCTATTTTGAGTCTTCTACCCGCTATTTTGAGTTTTGAAGCCGCCATCTTTATATAGCAGCCATTTAAGCAGCTAGAAACATTCTAGAGTCGTCATTTTGAGTTTTTTAACCGCCATTTCGAGTCTGCTAGCCGCCATCTTTAATAAAGAAACCATAAGAGATGCTAGAAACATTCTACAGCCGCCATTTTGAGTCGTCTACCCGCCATTTCGAGTCTTTTAGCCGCCATCTTTAATAAATAAGCCATACGAGCTGCTAGAAACATTCTACAGCCGCCATTTTGAGTCTTCTACCCGCTAGTTTAAGTCTTTTAGCCGCCATCTTTAATAAAGAAGCCATAAGAGATGCTAGAAACATTCTACAGCCGCCATTTTGAGTCGTCTACCCGCCATTTTGAGTCTTTTAGCCGCCATCTTTAATGTAGCAGCTATAACAGTTCTACAGCCGCCATTTTGAATCTTTTTGTCGCTATTTTGAGTCTTCTACCCGCCATTTTGAGTCTTGAAGCCGCCATCTTTATATAGAAGCCATTTGAGCAGCTAGAAACATTCTAGAGTCGCCTTTTTGAGTCTTCTACCCGCCATTTTGAGTCTGTAAGCCGCCATCTTTAATATAGAAGCCATACAAGCTGCTAGAAACATTCTACAGTTGAATCTTCTAGCCACCATTTTGAGTCTTATACCCGCTAGTTTGCCTTTTAGCCGCCATCTTTAATAAAGAAGCCATAAGAGATGCTAGAAACATTCTACAGCCGCCATTTTGAGTCGTCTACCCTCCATTTTGAGTCTTTTAGCCGCCATCTTTAATGTAGCAGCTATAACAGTTCTACAGCCGCCATTTTGAATCTTCTTGTCGCCATTTTGAGTCTTCTACCCGCTAGTTTAAGTCTTTTAGCCGCCATCTTTAATAAAGAAACCATAAGAGATGCTAGAAACATTCTACAGCCGCCATTTTGAGTCTTCTACCCGCCATTTTGAGTCTTTTAGCCGCCATCTTTAATAAAGAAGCCATACGAGCTGCTAGAAACATTCTACAGCCGCCATTTTGAGTCTTCTACCCGCTAGTTTAAGTCTTGAAGCCGCCATCGTTATATAGAAGCCATTTGAGCAGCTAGAAACATTCTAGAGTCGCCTTTTTGAGTCTTCTACCCGCCATTTTGAGTCTGTAAGCCGCCATCTTTAATATAGAAGCCATACAAGCTGCTAGAAACATTCTACAGTTGAATCTTCTAGCCACCATTTTGAGTCTTATACCCGCTAGTTTGCCTTTTAGCCGCCATCTTTAATAAAGAAGCCATAAGAGATGCTAGAAACATTCTACAGCCGCCATTTTGAGTCGTCTACCCGCCATTTTGAGTCTTTTAGCCGCCATCTTTAATGTAGCAGCTATAACAGTTCTACAGCCGCCATTTTGAATCTTCTTGTCGCCATTTTGAGTCTTCTACCGGCTATTTTGAGTCTTTTAGCCGCCATCTTTAATATAGAAGCCATAAGAGATGCTAGAAACATTCTACAGCCGCCACTTTGAGTCTTCTACCTGCTATTTTGAGTCTTTAAGTCGCTATCATCGATGTAGCAGTTGGAACAATTGTACTGCCGCCATTTTGAATCTTCTAGCCACCATTTTGAATCTTCTACCCGCCATTTTGAGTCTGTAAGCCGCCATCTTTAATATAGAAGCCATAGGAGCTTCTAGAAACATTCTACAGCCGCCATTTTGAGTCGTCTACCCGCCATTTTGAGTCTTTTAGCCGCCAACTTTAATGTAGCAGCTACAACAGTTCTACAGCCGCCATTTTGAATCTTCTACTCGCCATTTTGAGTCCTTACCCGCTATTTTGTGTTTTGAAGCCGCCATCTTTATATAGAAGCCATTTGAGCAGATAGAAACATTCTAGAGTCGCCATTTTGAGTCTCTTAACCGCCATTTCGAGTCTGTTAGCCGCCATCTTTAATATAAAAGCCATACGAGCTGTTGGAACCATTCTACATCCGCCATTTTGAGTCTTTTATCCGCCATTTTGAGTTTGTAAGCCGCCATCTTTAATATAAAAGCCATACGAGCTGTTGGAACCATTCTACATCCGCCATTTTGAGTCTTCTATCCGCCGTTTTGAGTCTGTAAGCCGCCATCTTTAATATAGAAGCCATACGCTGAAACCATTCTACACCCGTCATTTTGGTTCTTTTAGCCACCATCTTTAATATAGAGGCCATACGAGCTGCTAGAAATATTCTACAGCCGCCATTTTGAGTCGTCTACCTGCCATTTCGAGTCTGTCAGCCGCCATTTTGAGTCTTCTACCCGCTAGTTTAAGTCTTTTAGCCGCCATCTTTAATAAAGAAGCCATAAGAGATGCTAGAAACATTCTACAGCCGCCATTTTGAGTCGTCTACCCGCCGTTTTGAGTCTTTTAGCCGACATTTCGAGTCTGTTAGCCGCCATTTTGAGTCTTCTACCCGCTAGTTTAAGTCTTTTAGCCGCCATCTTTAATAAAGAAGCCATAAGAGATGCTAGAAACATTCTACAGCCGCCATTTTGAGTCGTCTACCCGCCATTTTGAGTCTTTTAGCCGCCATCTTTAATGTAGCGGCTATAACAGTTCTACAGCCGCCATTTTGAATCTTCTAGTCGCCATTTTGAGTCTTCTACCCGCCATTTTGAGTCTTGAAGCCGCCATCTTTATATAGAAGCCATTTGAGCAGCTAGAAACATTCTAGACCATTCTACACCCGTCATTTGGGTTCTTTTAGCCACCATCTTTAATATAGAGGCCATACGAGCTGCTAGAACTATTCTACAGCCGCCAATTTGAGTCTTGAAGCCGCCATTGAGTCTTTAAGCCGCTATCATCGATGTAGCAGTTAGAACAATTGTACTGCCGCCATTTTGAATCTTCTGGCCACCATTTTGAGTCTTGAAGCCGCCATTTTGAGTCTTGAAGCCGCCATCTTTAATATACAAGCCATAAGAGCTGCTAGAAACATTCTACAGCCGCCATTTTGAGTCGTCTACCCGCTAGTTTAAGTCTTTTAGCCGCCATCTTTAATAAAGAAGCCATAAGAGATGCTAGAAACATTCTACAGCCGCCATTTTGAGTCGTCTACCCGCCATTTTGAGTCTTTTAGCCGCCATCTTTAATGTAGCAGCTATAACAGTTCTACAGCCGCAATTTTGAATCTTCTAGTCGCCATTTTGTGTCTTCTACCCGCTATTTTGAGTCTTGAAGCCGCCATCTTTATATAGAAGCCATTTGAGCAGCTAGAAACATTCGAAAGCCGCCATTTTGGGTCTTTTAGCCGCCATCTTTAATTTTAATAAAGAAGTCATACGAGCTGCTAGAAATATTCTACAGCCGCCATTTTGAGTCTTCTACCCGCTAGTTTAAGTCTTTTAGCCGCCATCTTTAATAAAGAAGCCATAAGAGATGCTAGAAACATTCTACAGCCGCCATTTTGAGTCGTCTACCCGCTATTTTGAGTCTTTTAGCCGCCATCTTTAATAAAGAAGCCATACGAGCTGCTAGAACCATTCTAGAGTCGCCATTTTGAGTCTTCTACCCGCCATTTTGAGTCTTTAAGCCGCTATCATCGATGTAGCAGTTAGAACAATTGTACTGCCGCCATTTTGAATCTTATAGCCACCATTTTGAGTCTTCCACCCGCCATTTTGAGTCTTGAAGCCGCCATCTTTAATATAGAAGCCATAAGATACATTCTACAGCCGCCATTTTGAGTCGTCTACCCGCCATTTTTAGTCTTTTAGCCGCCATCTTTAATATAGCAGCTACAACAGTTCTACAGCCGCCATTTTGAATCTTCTAGTCGGCATTTTGAGTTTTAAAGCCGCCATCTTTATATAGAAGCCATTTGAGCAGCTAGAAACATTCTAGAGTCGCCATTTTGAGTCTTCTACCCGCCATTTTGAGTCTGTAAGCCGCCATCCTTAATATAGAAGCCAGACAAGCTGCTAGAAACATTCTACAGCCGCCATTTTGAGTCTTTTAACCGCCATTTCGAGTCTGTTAGCCGCCATTTTGAGTCTTCTACCCGCTAGTTTAAGTCTTTTAGCCGCCATCTTTAATAAAGAAGCCATAAGAGATGCTAGAACATTCTACAGCCGCCATTTTGAGTCGTCTATACGCCATTTTGAGTCTTTAAGCCGCTATCATTGATGTAGCAGTTAGAACAATTGTACTGCCGCCATGTTGAATCTTCTAGCCACCATTTTGAGTCTTATACCCGCTAGTTTGTCTTTTATCCGCCATCTTTAACAAAGAAGCCATAAGAGATGCTAGAAACATTCTACAGCCGCCATTTTGAGTCGTCTACCCGCCGTTTTGAGTCTTTTAGCCGCCATTTCGAGTCTGTTAGCCGCCATTTTGAGTCTTCTACCCGCTAGTTTAAGTCTTTTAGCCGCCATCTTTAATAAAGAAGCCATAAGAGATGCTAGAAACATTCTACAGCCGCCATTTTGAGTCGTCTACCCGCCATTTTGAGTCTTTTAGCCGCCATCTTTAATGTAGCAGCTATAACAGTTCTACAGCCGCCATTTTGAATCTTCTAGTCGCCATTTTGAGTCTTCTACCCGCCATTTTGAGTCTTGAAGCCGCCATCTTTATATAGAAGCCATTTGAGCAGCTAGAAACATTCTAGAGTCGCCATTTTGAGTCTTCTACCCGCCATTTTGAGTCTGTAAGCCGCCATCTTTAATATAGAAGCCATACAAGCTGCTAGAAACATTCTACAGTTGAATCTTCTAGCCACCATTTTGAGTCTTATACCCGCTAGTTTGTCTTTTAGCCGCCATCTTTAATAAAGAAGCCATAAGAGATGCTAGAAACATTCTACAGCCGCCAGTTTGAGTCGTCTACCCGCCATTTTGAGTCTTTTAGCCGCCATCTTTAATAAAGAAGCCATACGAGCTGCTGGAAACATTTTGGGTCTTTAAGCCGCTATCATCGATGTAGCAGTTAGAACAATTGTACTGCCGCCATTTTGAATCTTCTAGCCACCATTTTGAGTCTTCCACCCGCCATTTTGTGTCTTGAAGCCGCCATCTTTAATATAGAAGCCATAAGAGCTGCTAGAAACATTCTACAGCCGCCATTTTGAGTCGTCTACCCGCCATTTTGAGTCTTTTAGCCGCCATCTTTAATATAGAAGCTATAACAGTTCTACAGCCGCCATTTTGAATCTTTTAGTCGCCATTTTGAGTTTTGAAGCCGCCATCTTTATATAGAAGCCATTTGAGCAGCTAGAAACATTCTAGAGTCGCCATTTTGAGTCTTCTACCCGCCATTTTGAGTCTGTAAGCCGCCATCTTTAATATAGAAGCCATACAAGCTGCTAGAAACATTCTACAGTTGAATCTTCTAGCCACCATTTTGAGTCTTATACCCGCTAGTTTGTCTTTTAGCCGCCATCTTTAATAAAGAAGCCATAAGAGATGCTAGAAACATTCTACAGCCGCCAGTTTGAGTCGTCTACCCGCCATTTTGAGTCTTTTAGCCGCCATCTTTAATGTAGCAGCTATAACAGTTCTACAGCCGCCATTTTGAATCTTCTTGTCGCCATTTTGAGTCTTCTACCCGCTATTTTGAGTCTTAAAGCCGCCATCTTTATATAGAAGATTTTGAGTCTATTAACCGCCGTTTTGAGTCTGTTAGCCGACATCTTTAATATAGAAGCCATAAGAGATGCTAGAAACATTCTACAGCCGCCAATTTGAGTCGTCTACCCGCCATTTTGAGTCTTTTAGCCGCCATCTTTAATAAAGAAGCCATACGAGCTGCTAGAAACATTCTACAGCCGCCATTTTGAGTTTTTTAACCGCCATTTCGAGTCTGCTAGCCGCCATCTTTAATAAAGAAACCATAAGAGATGCTAGAAACATTCTACAGCCGCCAATTTGAGTCGTCTACCCGCCATTTTGAGTCTTTTAGCCGCCATCTTTAATAAAGAAGCCATACGAGCTGCTAGAAACATTCTACAGCCGCCATTTTGAGTCTTCTACCCGCTAGTTTAAGTCTTTTAGCCGCCATCTTTAATAAAGAAGCCATAAGAGATGCTAGAAACATTCTACAGCCGCCATTTTGAGTCGTCTACCCGCCATTTTGAGTCTTTTAGCCGCCATCTTTAATGTAGCAGCTATAACAGCTCTACAGCCGCCATTTTGAATCTTTTTGTCGCTATTTTGAGTCTTCTACCCGCCATTTTGAGTCTTGAAGCCGCCATCTTTATATAGAAGCCATTTGAGCAGCTAGAACCATTCTAGAGTCGCCTTTTTGAGTCTTCTACCCGCCATTTTGAGTCTGTAAGCCGCCATCTTTAATATAGAAGCCATACAAGCTGCTAGAAACATTCTACAGTTGAATCTTCTAGCCACCATTTTGAGTCTTATACCCGCTAGTTTGCCTTTTAGCCGCCATCTTTAATAAAGAAGCCATAAGAGATGCTAGAAACATTCTACAGCCGCCATTTTGAGTCGTCTACCCGCCATTTTGAGTCTTTTAGCCGCCATCTTTAATGTAGCAGCTATAACAGTTCTACAGCCGCCATTTTGAATCTTCTTGTCGCCATTTTGAGTCTTCTACCCGCTAGTTTAAGTCTTTTAGCCGCCATCTTTAATAAAGAAACCATAAGAGATGCTAGAAACATTCTACAGCCGCCATTTTGAGTCGTCTACCCGCCATTTTGAGTCTTTTAGCCGCCATCTTTAATAAAGAAGCCATACGAGCTGCTATAAACATTCTACAGCCGCCATTTTGAGTCTTCTACCCGCTAGTTTAAGTCTTTTAGCCGCCATCTTTAGTAAAGAAGCCATAAGAGATGCTAGAAACATTGTACAGCCGCCATTTTTAGTCGTCTACCCGCTATTTTGAGTCTTTTAGCCGCCATCTTTAATAAAGAAGCCATACGAGCTGCTAGAAACATTCTACAGCCACCATTTTGAGTCTTCTACCCGCTAGTTTAAGTCTTTTAGCCGCCATCTTTAATAAAGAAGCCATAAGAGATGCTAGAAACATTCTACAGCCGCCATTTTGAGTCGTCTACCCGCCATTTTGAGTCTTTTAGCCGCCATCTTTAATGTAGCAGCTATAACAGTTCTACAGCCGCCATTTTGAATCTTTTTGTCGCTATTTTGAGTCTTCTACCCGCCATTTTGTGTCTTGAAGCCGCCATCTTTATATAGAAGCCATTTGAGCAGCTAGAAACATTCTAGAGTCGCCTTTTTGAGTCTTCTACCCGCCATTTTGAGTCTGTAAGCCGCCATCTTTAATATAGAAGCCATACAAGCTGCTAGAAACATTCTACAGTTGAATCTTCTAGCCACCATTTTGAGTCTTATACCCGCTAGTTTGCCTTTTAGCCACCATCTTTAATAAAGAAGCCATAAGAGATGTTGGAAACATTCCACAGCCGCCATTTTGAGTCGTCTACCCGCCATTTTGAGTCTTTTAGCCGCCATCTTTAATGTAGCAGCTATAACAGTTCTACAGCCGCCATTTTGAATCTTCTTGTCGCCATTTTGAGTCTTCTACCCGCTATTTTGAGTCTTTTAGCCGCCATCTTTAATATAGAAGCCATAAGAGATGCTAGAAACATTCTACAGC
Source organism: Drosophila willistoni (assembly GCF_018902025.1). Taxonomy (NCBI): domain Eukaryota; kingdom Metazoa; phylum Arthropoda; class Insecta; order Diptera; family Drosophilidae; genus Drosophila; species Drosophila willistoni. The sequence goes on from NW_025814371.1 coordinate 34,768, forward strand.
CGCCACTTTGAGTCTTCTACCTGCTATTTTGAGTCTTTAGGCCGCTATCATCGATGTAGCAGTTGGAACAATTGTACTGCCGCCATTTTGAATCTTCTAGCCACCATTTTGAGTCTTCTACCCGCCATTTTGAGTCTGTAAGCCGCCATCTTTAATATAGAAGCCATAGGAGCTTCTAGAAACATTCTACAGCCGCTATTTTGAGTCGTCTACCCGCCATTTTGAGTCTTTTAGCCGCCATCTTTAATGTAGCAGCTACAACAGCTCTACAGCCGCCATTTTGAATCTTTTAGTTCATTCTAGAGTCGCCTTTTTGAGTCTTCTACCCGCCATTTTGAGTCTGTAAGCCGCCATCTTTAATATAGAAGCCATACAAGCTGCTAGAAACATTCTACAGTTGAATCTTCTAGCCACCATTTTGAGTCTTATACCCGCTAGTTTGCCTTTTAGCCGCCATCTTTAATAAAGAAGCCATAAGAGATGCTAGAAACATTCTACAGCCGCCATTTTGAGTCGTCTACCCGCCATTTTGAGTCTTTTAGCCGCCATCTTTAATGTAGCAGCTATAACAGTTCTACAGCCGCCATTTTGAATCTTCTTGTCGCCATTTTGAGTCTTCTACCCGCTAGTTTAAGTCTTTTAGCCGCCATCTTTAATAAAGAAACCATAAGAGATGCTAGAAACATTCTACAGCCGCCATTTTGAGTCGTCTACCCGCCATTTTGAGTCTTTTAGCCGCCATCTTTAATGTAGCAGCTATAACAGTTCTACAGCCGCCATTTTGAATCTTCTTGTCGCCATTTTGAGTCTTCTACCCGCTAGTTTAAGTCTTTTAGCCGCCATCTTTAATAAAGAAACCATAAGAGATGCTAGAAACATTCTACAGCCGCCATTTTGAGTCGTCTACCCGCCATTTTGAGTCTTTTAGCCGCCATCTTTAATAAAGAAGCCATACGAGCTGCTATAAACATTCTACAGCCGCCATTTTGAGTCTTCTACCCGCTAGTTTAAGTCTTTTAGCCGCCATCTTTAATAAAGAAGCCATAAGAGATGCTAGAAACATTGTACAGCCGCCATTTTTAGTCGTCTACCCGCCATTTTGAGTCTTTTAGCCGCCATCTTTAATAAAGAAGCCATACGAGCTGCTAGAAACATTCTACAGCCATCATTTTGAGTCTTCTACCCGCTAGTTTAAGTCTTTTAGCCGCCATCTTTAATAAAGAAGCCATAAGAGATGCTAGAAACATTCTACATCCGCCATTTTGAGTCGTCTACCCGCCATTTTGAGTCTTTTAGCCACCATCTTTAATGTAGCAGCTATAACAGTTCTACAGCCGCCATTTTGAATCTTTTTGTCGCTATTTTGAGTCTTCTACCCGCCATTTTGAGTCTTGAAGCCGCCATCTTTATATAGAAGCCATTTGAGCAGCTAGAAACATTCTAGAATCGCCTTTTTGAGTCTTCTACCCGCCATTTTAAGTCTGTAAGCCGCCATCTTTAATATAGAAGCCATACAAGCTGCTAGAAACATTCTACAGTTGAATCTTCTAGCCACCATTTTGAGTCTTATACCCGCTAGTTTGCCTTTTAGCCGCCATCTTTAATAAAGAAGCCATAAGAGATGCTAGAAACATTCTACAGCCGCCATTTTGAATCGTCTACCCGCCATTTTGAGTCTTTTAGCCGCCATCTTTAATGTAGCAGCTATAACAGTTCTACAGCCGCCATTTTGAATCTTCTTGTTGCCATTTTGAGTCTTCTACCCGCTATTTTGAGTCTTTTAGCCGCCATCTTTAATATAGAAGCCATAAGAGATGCTAGAAACATTCTACAGCCGCCACTTTGAGTCTTCTACCCGCTATTTTGAGTCTTTAGGCCGCTATCATCGATGTAGCAGTTGGAACAATTGTACTGCCGCCATTTTGAATCTTCTAGCCACCATTTTGAGTCTTCTACCCGCCATTTTGAGTCTGTAAGCCGCCATCTTTAATATAGAAGCCATAGGAGCTTCTAGAAACATTCTACAGCCGCTATTTTGAGTCGTCTACCCGCCATTTTGAGTCTTTTAGCCGCCATCTTTAATGTAGCAGCTACAACAGCTCTACAGCCGCCATTTTGAATCTTTTAGTCGCCATTTTGAGTTTTGAAGCCGCCATCTTTATATAGAAGCCATTTGAGCAGCTAGAAACATTCTAGAGTCGCCATTTTGAGTCTTCTACCCGCCATTTTGAGTCTGTAAGCCGCCATCTTTAATATAGAAGCCATACAAGCTGCTAGAAACATTCTACAGTTGAATCTTCTAGCCACCATTTTGAGTCTTATACCCGCTAGTTTGTCTTTTAGCCGCCATCTTTAATAAAGAAGCCATAAGAGATGCTAGAAACATTCTACAGCCGCCAGTTTGAGTCGTCTACCCGCCATTTTGAGTCTTTTAGCCGCCATCTTTAATGTAGCAGCTATAACAGTTCTACAGCCGCCATTTTGAATCTTCTTGTCGCCATTTTGAGTCTTCTACCCGCTATTTTGAGTCTTAAAGCCGCCATCTTTATATAGAAGATTTTGAGTCTATTAACCGCCGTTTTGAGTCTGTTAGCCGACATCTTTAATATAGAAGCCATAAGAGATGCTAGAAACATTCTACAGCCGCCACTTTGAGTCTTCTACCCGCTATTTTGAGTCTTCTACCCGCTATTTTGAGTTTTGAAGCCGCCATCTTTATATAGCAGCCATTTAAGCAGCTAGAAACATTCTAGAGTCGTCATTTTGAGTTTTTTAACCGCCATTTCGAGTCTGCTAGCCGCCATCTTTTATAAAGAAACCATAAGAGATGCTAGAAACATTCTAGCATTCTCTATAACAGTTCTACAGCCGCCATTTTGAATCTTTTTGTCGCTATTTTGAGTCTTCTACCCGCCATTTTGAGTCTTGAAGCCGCCATCTTTATATAGAAGCCATTTGAGCAGCTAGAACCATTCTAGAGTCGCCTTTTTGAGTTTTCTACCCGCCATTTTGAGTCTGTAAGCCGCCATCTTTAATATAGAAGCCATACAAGCTGCTAGAAACATTCTACAGTTGAATCTTCTAGCCACCATTTTGAGTCTTATACCCGCTAGTTTGCCTTTTAGCCGCCATCTTTAATAAAGAAGCCATAAGAGATGCTAGAAACATTCTACAGCCGCCATTTTGAGTCGTCTACCCGCCATTTTGAGTCTTTTAGCCGCCATCTTTAATGTAGCAGCTATAACAGTTCTACAGCCGCCATTTTGAATCTTCTTGTCGCCATTTTGAGTCTTCTACCCGCTAGTTTAAGTCTTTTAGCCGCCATCTTTAATAAAGAAACCATACGAGCTGCTAGAAACATTCTACAGCCGCCATTTTGAGTCGTCTACCCGCCATTTTGAGTCTTTTAGCCGCCATCTTTAATAAAGAAGCCATACGAGCTGCTATAAACATTCTACAGCCGCCATTTTGAGTCTTCTACCCGCTAGTTTAAGTCTTTTAGCCGCCATCTTTAGTAAAGAAGCCATAAGAGATGCTAGAAACATTGTACAGCCGCCATTTTTAGTCGTCTACCCGCCATTTTGAGTCTTCCACCCGCTATTTTGAGTCTTTTAGCCGCCATCTTTAATAAAGAAGCCATACGAGCTGCTAGAAACATTCTACAGCCGCCATTTTGAGTCTTCCACCCGCTATTTTGAGTTTTTTAGCCGCCATCTTTAATAAAGAAGCCATACGAGCTGCTAGAAACATTCTACAGCCACCATTTTGAGTCTTCCCGCTATTTGAGTTTTTTAGCCGCCATCTTTAATAAAGAAGCCATACGAGCTGCTAGAAACATTCTACAGCCACCATTTTGAGTCTTCTACCCGCCAGTTTAAGTCTTTTAGCCGCCGTCTTTAATAAAGAAGCCATAAGAGATGCTAGAAACATTCTACAGCCGCCATTTTGAGTCGTCTACCCGCCATTTTGAGTCTTTTAGCCGCCATCTTTAATGTAGCAGCTATAACAGTTCTACAGCCGCCATTTTGAATCTTTTGTCGCTATTTTGAGTCTTCTACCCGCCATTTTGAGTCTTGAAGCCGCCATCTTTATATAGAAGCCATTTGAGCAGCTAGAAACATTCTAGAGTCGCCTTTTTGAGTCTTCTACCCGCCATTTTGAGTCTGTAAGCCGCCATCTTTAATATAGAAGCCATACAAGCTGCTAGAAACATTCTACAGTTGAATCTTCTAGCCACCATTTTGAGTCTTATACCCGCTAGTTTGCCTTTTAGCCGCCATCTTTAATAAAGAAGCCATAAGAGATGCTAGAAACATTCTACAGCCGCCATTTTGAGTCGTCTACCCGCCATTTTGAGTCTTTTAGCCGCCATCTTTAATGTAGCAGCTATAACAGTTCTACAGCCGCCATTTTGAATCTTCTTGTCGCCATTTTGAGTCTTCTACCCGCTATTTTGAGTCTTTTAGCCGCCATCTTTAATATAGAAGCCATAAGAGATGCTAGAAACATTCTACAGCCGCCACTTTGAGTCTTCTACCTGCTATTTTGAGTCTTTAGGCCGCTATCATCGATGTAGCAGTTGGAACAATTGTACTGCCGCCATTTTGAATCTTCTAGCCACCATTTTGAGTCTTCTACCCGCCATTTTGAGTCTGTAAGCCGCCATCTTTAATATAGAAGCCATAGGAGCTTCTAGAAACATTCTACAGCCGCTATTTTGAGTCGTCTACCCGCCATTTTGAGTCTTTTAGCCGCCATCTTTAATGTAGCAGCTACAACAGCTCTACAGCCGCCATTTTGAATCTTTTAGTTCATTCTAGAGTCGCCTTTTTGAGTCTTCTACCCGCCATTTTGAGTCTGTAAGCCGCCATCTTTAATATAGAAGCCATACAAGCTGCTAGAAACATTCTACAGTTGAATCTTCTAGCCACCATTTTGAGTCTTATACCCGCTAGTTTGCCTTTTAGCCGCCATCTTTAATGAAGAAGCCATAAGAGATGCTAGAAACATTCTACAGCCGCCATTTTGAGTCGTCTACCCGCCATTTTGAGTCTTTTAGCCGCCATCTTTAATGTAGCAGCTATAACAGTTCTACAGCCGCCATTTTGAATCTTCTTGTCGCCATTTTGAGTCTTCTACCCGCTAGTTTAAGTCTTTTAGCCGCCATCTTTAATAAAGAAATCATAAGAGATGCTAGAAACATTCTACAGCCGCCATTTTGAGTCGTCTACCCGCCATTTTGAGTCTTTTAGCCGCCATCTTTAATAAAGAAGCCATACGAGCTGCTATAAACATTCTACAGCCGCCATTTTGAGTCTTCTACCCGCTAGTTTAAGTCTTTTAGCCGCTATCTTTTATAAAGAAGCCATAAGAGATGCTAGAAACATTGTACAGCCGCCATTTTTAGTCGTCTACCCGCCATTTTGAGTCTTTTAGCCGCCATCTTTAATAAAGAAGCCATACGAGCTGCTAGAAACATTCTACAGCCACCATTTTGAGTCTTCTACCCGCTAGTTTAAGTCTTTTAGGCCGCCATCTTTAATAAAGAAGCCATAAGAGATGCTAGAAACATTCTACAGCCGCCATTTTGAGTCGTCTACCCGCCATTTTGAGTCTTTTAGCCGCCATCTTTAATGTAGCAGCTATAACAGTTCTACAGCCGCCATTTTGAATCTTTTTGTCGCTATTTTGAGTCTTCTACCTGCCATTTTGAGTCTTGAAGCCGCCATCTTTATATAGAAGCCATTTGAGCAGCTAGAGTCGCCTTTTTGAGTCTTCTACCCGCCATTTTGAGTCTGTAAGCCGCCATCTTTAATATAGAAGCCATACAAGCTGCTAGAAACATTCTACAGTTGAATCTTCTAGCCACCATTTTGAGTCTTATACCCGCTAGTTTGCCTTTTAGCCGCCATCTTTAATAAAGAAGCCATAAGAGATGCTAGAAACATTCTACAGCCGCCATTTTGAGTCGTCTACCCGCCATTTTGAATCTTTTAGCCGCATCTTTAATGTAGCAGCTATAACAGTTCTACAGCCGCCATTTTGAATCTTCTTGTCGCCATTTTTGAGTCTTCTACCCGTATTTTGAGTCTTATAGCGCCATCTTTAATATAGAAGCATAAGATGCCTAGAAACGTTCTACAGCGCGCCACTTTGAGTCTTCTACCTGCTATTTTGAGTCTTTAGGCCGCTATCATCGATGTAGCAGTTGGAACAATTGTAGCTACCGCCATTTTGAATCTTCTAGCCACCATTTTGAGTCTTCTACCTACCGCCATTTTGAGTCTGTAAGCCGCCATATCTTTAATATAGAAAGCATAGGAGCTTTCTAGAAACATTCTACAGCGCTATTTTGAGTCGTCTACCCGCCATTTT
>NW_025814372.1:0-43198 GCF_018902025.1 Drosophila willistoni
ACTCAAAATGGCGGCTGTAGAATGTTCTAGCATGTAGTATGGGCTTCTATATTAAAAATGGCGGCTAAACGACTCAAAATGGCGGGTAGAAGACTCAAAATGGCGGCTTTAAAATGTTTCTAGCAGCTCGTATGGCTTTTATATGAAAGATGGCGTCTAAAAGACTCAAAATAGCGGGGTGGAGGACTCAAAATGGAGCCTGCACAATTGTTCTAGCTGCTACATCGATGACATTGGCCTTAAGACTCAAAATGACGGTTAGAAGACTCAAAATGGCGGCTGTAGAATGTTTCTAGCAGCTCGTATGGCTTCTATATTAAAGATGGCGGCTTAAAGACTCACAATGACGGTTAGAAGACTCAAAATGGTGGCAGCTGTAGAATGTTCCTAGCATCTCGTATGGCTTCTATATTTAAAATGGCAGCTAAAAGACTCAAATTGGCGGGTAAAAGGGTTCAAAAAGGTTCGTATGGCTTCTATATTAAAGATAGCGGCTAAAGGACTCAAAATGGCGGGTAGAAGACTCAAAATGGCGGCTGTAGAATTTTTCTAGCAGCTCCTATGGCTTCTATATTAAACATGGCAGCTAAAAGACTCAAAATGGCGGGTAAAAGGTTCAAAATACCGGGTAGAAGACTCGAAATGGCGGCTGTAGAATGTTCCTAGCATCTCGTATGGCTTCTATATTAAAAATGGCGGCTAAACGACTCAAAATGGCTAATTAAAAGACTCAAAATACCGGGTAGAAGACTCAAAATGGCGGCTGTAGAATTTTTCTAGCAGCTCGAATGGCTTCTATATTAAAAATAGCGGCTAAAAGACTCAAAATAGCGAGTAGAAGACTCAAAATGGCGGCTGTAGAATTTTTCTAGCAGCTCGTATGGCTTCTATATTAAAGATGGCAGCTAAAAGACTCAAAATTGCGGTTAAAAGGTTCAAAAAGGTTCGTATGGCTTCTATATTAAAGATGTCTGCTAAAAGTCTCAAAATGGCGGGTAGAAGAGTCAAAATGGCGGTTTTAGAATGTTCCTAGCAGCTCGAATGGCTTCTATATTAAAAATAGCGGCTAAAAGACTCAAAATAGCGGGTAGAAGACTCAAAATGGCGGCTGTAGAATTTTTCTAGCAGCTCGTATGGCTTCTATATTAAAAATGGCAGCTAAAAGACTCAAATTGGCGTGTAAAAGGTTCAAAAAGGTTCGTATGGCTTCTATATTAAAGATAGCGGCTCAAAGACTCAAAATGGCGGGTAGAAGACTCAAAATGGCGGCTTTAGAATGTTCCTAGCATCTCGTATGGCTTCTATATTAAAAATGGCGGCTAAACGACTCAAAATGGCTAATTAAAAGACTCAAAATGGCGGGTAGAAGACTCAAAATGGCGGCTGTAGAATTTTTCTAGCAGCTCCTATGCCTTCTATATTAAAGATGGCAGCTAAAAGCCTCAAAATGGCGGGTAAAAGGTTCAAAAAGGTTCGTATGGCTTCTATATAAAAGATAGCGGCTAAAAAACTCAAAATGGTGGTAGAAGACTCAAAATGGCGGCTGTAGAATGTTCCTAGCATGTCGTATGGCTTCTTTATTAAAAATGGCGGCTAAACGACTCAAAATGGCGGCTTTAAAATGTTTCTAGCAGCTTATATGGCTTCTATATTAAAAATGGCGGCTAAACGACTCAAAATGGCGGGTAGAAGACTCAAAATGGCGGCTTTAAAATGTTTCTAGCAGCTCGTATGGCTTTTATATTAAAGATGGCGCCTAAAAGACTCAAAATAGCGGGGTGGAAGACTCAAAATGGAGGCTGCACAATTGTTCTAGCTGCTACATCGATGATATTGGCTTTAAGACTCAAAATGACGGTTAGAAGACTCAAAATGGCGGCTGTAGAATGTTTCTAGCAGCTCGTATGGCTTCTATATTAAAGATAGCGGCTAAAAGACTCAAAATAGTGGGTAGAAGACTCAAAATGGCGGCTGTAGAATGTTCCTAGCATGTCGTATGGCTTCTATATTAAAAATGGCGGCTAAACGACTCAAAATGGCGGGTAGAAGACTCAAAATGGCGGCTTTAAAATGTTTCTAGCAGCTCGTATGGCTTTTATATTAAAGATGGCGCCTAAAAGACTCAAAATAGCGGGGTGGAAGACTCAAAATGGAGGCTGCACAATTGTTCTAGCTGCTACATCGATGATATTGGCTTTAAGACTCAAAATGACGGTTAGAAGACTCAAAATGGCGGCTGTAGAATTTTTCAAGCAGCTCCTATGGCTTCTATATTAAACATGGCAGCTAAAAGACTCAAAATGGCGGGTAAAAGGTTCAAAAAGGTTCGTATGGCTTCTATATTAAAGATAGCGGCTAAAAGACTCAAAATGGCGGGTAGAAGACTCGAAATGGCGGCTGTAGAATGTTCCTAGCATCTCGTATGGCTTCTATATTAAAAATGGCGGCTAAACGACTCAAAATGGCTAATTAAAAGACTCAAAATACCGGGTAGAAGACTCAAAATGGCGGCTGTAGAATTTTTCTAGCAGCTCGAATGGCTTCCGTATTAAAAATAGCGGCTAAAAGACTCAAAATAGCGAGTAGGAGACTCAAAATGGCGGCTGTAGAATTTTTCTAGCAGCTCGTATGGCTTCTATATTAAAGATGGCGGCTAAAAGACTCAAAATTGCGGTTAAAAGGTTTAAAAAGGTTCGTATGGCTTCTATATTAAAGATGGCTGCTAAAAGTCTCAAAATGGCGGGTAGAAGACTCGAAATGGCGTCTGTAGAATGTTCCTAGCATCTCGTATGGCTTCTATATTAAAAATGGCGGCTAAACGACTCAAAATGGCTTATTAAAAGACTCAAAATACCGGGTAGAAGACTCGAAATGGCGGCTGTAGAATGTTCCTAGCAAAGATGGCGGCTAAAAGCCTCAAAATGGCGAATAGAAGACTCAAAATGGCGGCTTTAGAATGTTTCTAGCAGCTCGAATGGCTTCTATATTAAAAATAGCGGCTAAAAGACTCAAAATAGCGAGTAGAAGACTCAAAATGGCGGCTGTAGAATTTTTCTAGCAGCTCGTATGGCTTCTATATTAAAAATGGCAGCTAAAAGACTCAAATTGGCGGGTAAAAGGTTCGTATGGCTTCTATATTAAAGATAGCGGCTAAAGGACTCAAAATGGCGGGTAGAAGACTCAAAATGGCGGCTAGAAGATTTAAAATGGCGGCTGCACAATTGTTCAAGCTGCTACATCGATGATATCGGCTTTAAGACTCAAAATGACGGTTAGAAGACTCAAAATGGCGGCTGTAGAATGTTTCTAGCAGCTCGTATGGCTTCTATACTAAAGATGGCGGCTAAAGGACTCAAAATTGCGGTTAAAAGGTTTAAAAAGGTTCGTATGGCTTCTATATTAAAGATGGCTGCTAAAAGTCTCAAAATGGCGGGTAGAAGACTCGAAATGGCGTCTGTAGAATGTTCCTAGCATCTCGTATGGCTTCTATATTAAAAATGGCGGCTAAACGACTCAAAATGGCTTATTAAAAGACTCAAAATACCGGGTAGAAGACTCGAAATGGCGGCTGTAGAATGTTCCTAGCAAAGATGGCGGCTAAAAGACTCAAAATGGCGAATAGAAGACTCAAAATGGCGGCTTTAGAATGTTTCTAGCAGCTCGAATGGCTTCTATATTAAAAATAGCGGCTAAAAGACTCAAAATAGCGAGTAGAAGACTCAAAATGGCGGCTGTAGAATTTTTCTAGCAGCTCGTATGGCTTCTATATTAAAGATGGCGGCTAAAAGACTCAAAATTGCGGTTAAAAGGTTTAAAAAGGTTCGTATGGCTTCTATATTAAAGATGGCTGCTAAAAGTCTCAAAATGGCGGGTAGAAGACTCGAAATGGCGTCTGTAGAATGTTCCTAGCATCTCGTATGGCTTCTATATTAAAAATGGCGGCTAAACGACTCAAAATGGCTTATTAAAAGACTCAAAATACCGGGTAGAAGACTCGAAATGGCGGCTGTAGAATGTTCCTAGCAAAGATGGCGGCTAAAAGACTCAAAATGGCGAATAGAAGACTCAAAATGGCGGCCTTAGAATGTTTCTAGCAGCTCGAATGGCTTCTATATTAAAAATAGCGGCTAAAAGACTCAAAATAGCGAGTAGAAGACTCAAAATGGCGGCTGTAGAATTTTTCTAGCAGCTCGTATGGCTTCTATATTAAAGATGGCAGCGAAAAGACTCAAAATTGCGGTTAAAAGGTTCAAAAGGTTCGTATGGCTTCTATATAAAAGATAGCGGCTAAAAGACTCAAAATGGCGGCTAGAAGATTTAAAATGGCGGCTGCACAATTGTTCAAGCTGCTACATCGATGATATCGGCTTTAAGACTCAAAATGACGGTTAGAAGACTCAAAATGGCGGCTGTAGAATGTTTCTAGCAGCTCGTATGGCTTCTATACTAAAGATGGCGGCTAAAGGACACAAAATGGCGGGTAAAAGGTTCAAAAAGGTTCGTATGGCTTCTATATAAAAGATAGCGGCTAAAAGACTCAAAATGGCGGGTAGAAGACTCAAAATGGCGGGTAGAAGACTCAAAATGGCGGCTGTAGAATGTTCTTAGCATCTCGTATGGCTTCTATATTAAAAATGGCGGCTAAACGACTCAAAATGGCTTATTAAAAGACTCAAAATACCGGGTAGAAGACTCGAAATGGCAGCTGTAGAATGTTCCTAGCATCTCGTATGGCTTCTATATTAAAAATGGCGGCTAAACGACTCAAAATGGCTTATTAAAAGACTCAAAATACCGGGTAGAAGACTCGAAATGGCGGCTGTAGAATGTTCCTAGCAAAGATGGCGGCTAAAAGACTCAAAATGGCGAATAGAAGACTCAAAATGGCGGCTTTAGAATGTTTCTAGCAGCTCGAATGGCTTCTATATTAAAAATAGCGGCTAAAAGACTCAAAATAGCGAGTAGAAGACTCAAAATGGCGGCTGTAGAATTTTTCTAGCAGCTCGTATGGCTTCTATATTAAAAATGGCAGCTAAAAGACTCAAATTGGCGGGTAAAAGGTTCAAAAAGGTTCGTATGGCTTCTATATTAAAGATAGCGGCTAAAGGACTCAAAATGGCGGGTAGAAGACTCAAAATGGCGGCTGTAGAATTTTTCTAGCAGCTCCTATGCCTTCTATATTAAACATGGCAGCTAAAAGACTCAAAATGGCGGGTAAAAGGTTCAAAAAGGTTCGTATTGCTTCTATATTAAAGATAGCGGCTAAAAGACTCAAAATGGCGGGTAGGAGACTCGAAATGGCGGCTGTAGAATGTTCCTAGCATCTCGTATGGCTTCTATATTAAAAATGGCGGCTAAACGACTCAAAATGGCTAATTAAAAGACTCAAAATACCGGGTAGAAGACTCAAAATGGCGGCTGAAGAATTTTTCTAGCAGCTCGAATGGCTTCTATATTAAAAATAGCGGCTAAAAGACTCAAAATAGCGAGTAGAAGACTCAAAATGGCGGCTGTAGAAGTTTTCTAGCAGCTCGTATGGCTTCTATATTAAAGATGGCAGCTAAAAGACTCAAAATTGCGGTTAAAAGGTTCAAAAAGGTTCGTATGGCTTCTATATTAAAGATGGCTGCTAAAAGTCTCAAAATGGCGGGTAGAAGACTCGAAATGGCGGCTGTAGAATGTTCCTAGCATCTCGTATGGCTTCTATATTAAAAATGGCGGCTAAACGACTCAAAATGGCTAATTAAAAGACTCAAAATACAGGGTAGAAGATTCGAAATGGTGGCTGTAGAATGTTCCTAGCAAAGATGGCGGCTAAAAGACTCAAAATGGCGAATAGAAGACTCAAAATGGCGGCTTTAGAATGTTTCTAGCAGCTCGAATGGCTTCTATATTAAAAATAGCGGCTAAAAGACTCAAAATAGCGAGTAGAAGACTCAAAATGGCGGCTGTAGAATTTTTCTAGCAGCTCGTATGGCTTCTATATTAAAGATGGCAGCTAAAAGACTCAAAATTGCGGTTAAAAGGTTCAAAAAGGTTCGTATGGCTTCTATATTAAAGATGGCTGCTAAAAGTCTCAAAATGGCGGGTAGAAGAGTCAAAATGGCGGTTTTAGAATGTTCCTAGCAGCTCGAATGGCTTCTATATTAAAAATAGCGGCTAAAAGACTCAAAATAGCGGGTAGAAGACTCAAAATGGCGGCTGTAGAATTTTTCTAGCAGCTCGTATGGCTTCTATATTAAAAATGGCAGCTAAAAGACTCAAATTGGCGGGTAAAAGGTTCAACAAGGTTCGTATGGCTTCTATATTAAAGATAGCGGCTAAAAGACTCAAAATGGCGGGTAGAAGACTCAAAATGGCGGCTGTAGAATGTTCCTAGCATCTCGTATGGCTTCTATATTAAAAATGGCAGCTAAAAGACTCAAATTGGCGGGTAAAAGGTTCAAAAAGGTTCGTATGGCTTCTATATTAAAGATAGCGGCTAAAGGACTCAAAATGGCGGGTAAAAGGTTCAAAAAGGTTCGTATGGCTTCTATATAAAAGATAGCGGCTAAAAAACTCAAAATGGTGGGTAGAAGACTCAAAATGGCGGCTGTAGAATGTTCCTAGCATGTCGTATGGCTTCTTTATTAAAAATGGCGGCTAAACGACTCAAAATGGCTAATTAAAAGACTCAAAATACAGGGTAGAAGATTCGAAATGGTGGCTGTAGAATGTTCCTAGCAAAGATGGCGGCTAAAAGACTCAAAATGGCGAATAGAAGACTCAAAATGGCGGCTTTAGAATGTTTCTAGCAGCTCGAATGGCTTCTATATTAAAAATAGCGGCTAAAAGACTCAAAATAGCGAGTAGAAGACTCAAAATGGCGGCTGTAGAATTTTTCTAGCAGCTCGTATGGCTTCTATATTAAAGATGACAGCTAAAAGACTCAAAATTGCGGTTAAAAGGTTCAAAAAGGTTCGTATGGCTTCTATATTAAAGATAGCGGCTAAAAAACTCAAAATGGTGGGTAGAAGACTCAAAATGGCGGCTGTAGAATGTTCCTAGCATGTCGTATGGCTTCTTTATTAAAAATGGCGGCTAAACGACTCAAAATGGCTAATTAAAAGACTCAAAATACAGGGTAGAAGATTCGAAATGGTGGCTGTAGAATGTTCCTAGCAAAGATGGCGGCTAAAAGACTCAAAATGGCGAATAGAAGACTCAAAATGGCGGCTTTAGAATGTTTCTAGCAGCTCGAATGGCTTCTATATTAAAAATAGCGGCTAAAAGACTCAAAATAGCGAGTAGAAGACTCAAAATGGCGGCTGTAGAATTTTTCTAGCAGCTCGTATGGCTTCTATATTAAAAATGACAGCTAAAAGACTCAAAATTGCGGTTAAAAGGTTCAAAAAGGTTCGTATGGCTTCTATATTAAAGATGGCTGCTAAAAGTCTCAAAATGGCGGGTAGAAGAGTCAAAATGGCGGGTTTTAGAATGTACCTAGCAGCTCGAATGGCTTCTATATTAAAAATAGCGGCTAAAAGACTCAAACTAGCGGGTAGAAGACTCAAAATGGCGGCTGTAGAATTTTTCTAGCAGCTCGTATGGCTTCTATATTAAAAATGGCAGCTAAAAGACTCAAATTGGCGGGTAAAAGGTTCAAAAAGGTTCGTATGGCTTCTATATTAAAGATAGCGGCTCAAAGACTCAAAATGGCGGGTAGAAGACTCAAAATGGCGGCTGTAGAATGTTCCTAGCATCTCGTATGGCTTCTATATTAAAAATGGCGGCTAAACGACTCAAAATGGCTAATTAAAAGACTCAAAATGGCGGGTAGAAGACTCAAAATGGCGGCTGCAGAATTTTTCTAGCAGCTCCTATGCCTTCTATATTAAAGATGGCAGCTAAAAGACTCAAAATGGCGGGTAAAAGGTTCAAAAAGGTTCGTATGGCTTCTATATAAAAGATAGCGGCTAAAAAACTCAAAATGGTGGGTAGAAGACTCAAAATGGCGGCTGTAGAATGTTCCTAGCATGTCGTATGGCTTCTTTATTGAAAATGGCGGCTAAACGACTCAAAATGGCGGCTTTAAAATGTTTCTAGCAGCTTGTATGGCTTCTATATTAAAAATGGCGGCTAATCGACTCAAAATGGCGGGTAGAAGACTCAAAATGGCGGCTTTAAAATGTTTCTAGCAGCTCGTATGGCTTTTATATTAAAGATGGCGCCTAAAAGACTCAAAATAGCGGGGCGGAAGACTCAAAATGGAGGCTGCACAATTGTTCTAGCTGCTACATCGATGATATTGGCTTTAAGACTCAAAATGACGGTTAGAAGACTCAAAATGGCGGCTGTAGAATGTTTCTAGCAGCTCGTATGGCTTCTATATTAAAGATAGCGGCTATAAGACTCAAAATGGTGGGTAGAAGACTCAAAATGGCGGCTGTAGAATGTTCCTAGCATGTCGTATGGCTTCTATATTAAAAATGGCGGCTAAACGACTCAAAATGGCGGGTAGAAGACTCAAAATGGCGGCTTTAAAATGTTTCTAGCAGCTCGTATGGCTTTTATATTAAAGATGGCGCCTAAAAGACTCAAAATAGCGGGGTGGAAGACTCAAAATGGAGGCTGCACAATTGTTCTAGCTGCTACATCGATGATATTGGCTTTAAGACTCAAAATGACGGTTAGAAGACTCAAAATGGCGGCTGTAGAATTTTTCTAGCAGCTCCTATGGCTTCTATATTAAAGATGGCAGCTAAAAGACTCAAAATGGCGGGTAAAAGGTTCAAAAAGGTTCGTATGGCTTCTATATTAAAGATAGCGGCTAAAAGACTCAAAATGGCGGGTAGAAGACTCGAAATGGCGGCTGTAGAATGTTCCTAGCATCTCGTATGGCTTCTATATTAAAAATGGCGGCTAAAAGACTCAAAATAGCGAGTAGAAGACTCAAAATGGCGGCTGTAGAATTTTTCTAGCAGCTCGTATGGCTTCTATATTAAAGATGGCAGCTAAAAGACTCAAAATTGCGGTTAAAAGGTTCAAAAAGGTTCGTATGGCTTCTATATTAAAGATGGCTGCTAAAAGTCTCAAAATGGCGGGTAGAAGAGTCAAAATGGCGGTTTTAGAATGTTTCTAGCAGCTCGAATGGCTTCTATATTAAAAATAGCGGCTAAAAGACTCAAAATAGCGGGTAGAAGACTCAAAATGGCGGGTAGAAGACTCAAAATGGCGGCTGTAGAATGTTCCTAGCATCTCGTATGGCTTCTATATTAAAAATGGCGGCTAAACGACTCAAAATGGCTTATTAAAAGACTCAAAATACCGGGTAGAAGACTCGAAATGGCGGCTGTAGAATGTTCCTAGCATCTCGTAGGGCTTCTATATTAAAAATGGCGGCTAAACGACTCAAAATGGCTAATTAAAAGACTCAAAATACCGGGTAGAAGACTCAAAATGGCGGCTGTAGAATTTTTCTAGCAGCTCGAATGGCTTCTATATTAAAAATAGCGGCTAAAAGACTCAAAATGGCGGGTAAAAGGTTCAAAAAGGTTCGTATGGCTTCTATATTAAAGATAGCGGCTAAAAGACTCAAAATGGCGGGTAGAAGACTCGAAATGGCGGCTGTAGAATGTTCCTAGCATCTCGTATGGCTTCTATATTAAAAATGGCGGCTAAACGACTCAAAATGGCTAATTAAAAGACTCAAAATACCGGGTAGAAGACTCAAAATGGCGGCTGTAGAATTTTTCTAGCAGCTCCTATGGCTTCTATATTAAAGATGGCAGCTAAAAGACTCAAAATGGCGGGTAAAAGGTTCAAAAAGGTTCGTATGGCTTCTATATTAAAGATAGCGGCTAAAAGACTCAAAATGGCGGGTAGAAGACTCGAAATGGCGGCTGTAGAATGTTTCTAGCAGCTCGTATGGCTTCTATATTAAAGATGGCGGCTAAAAGACTCAAAATTGCGGTTAAAAGGTTCAAAAAGGTTCGTATGGCTTCTATATTAAAGATGGCTGCTAAAAGTCTCAAAATGGCGGGTAGAAGAGTCAAAATGGCGGTTTTAGAATGTTTCTAGCAGCTGGTATGGCTTCTATATTAAAAATGGCGGCTAAACGACTCAAAATACCGGGTAGAAGACTCAAAATGGCGGCTGTAGAATTTTTCTAGCAGCTCGAATGGCTTCTATATTAAAAATAGCGGCTAAAAGACTCAAAATAGCGAGTAGAAGACTCAAAATGGCGGCTGTAGAATTTTTCTAGCAGCTCGTATGGCTTCTATATTAAAGATGGCGGCTAAAAGACTCAAAATTGCGGTTAAAAGGTTCAAAAAGGTTCGTATGGCTTCTATATTAAAGATGGCTGCTAAAAGTCTCAAAATGGCGGGTAGAAGACTCGAAATGGCGTCTGTAGAATGTTCCTAGCATCTCATATGGCTTCTATATTAAAAATGGCGGCTAAACGACTCAAATTAAAAGACTCAAAATACCGGGTAGAAGACTCGAAATGGCGGCTGTAGAATATTCCTAGCAAAGATGGCGGCTAAAAGACTCAAAATGGCGAATAGAAGACTCAAAATGGCGGCTTTAGAATGTTTCTAGCAGCTCGAATGGCTTCTATATTAAAAATAGCGGCTAAAAGACTCAAAATAGCGAGTAGAAGACTCAAAATGGCGGCTGTAGAATTTTTCTAGCAGCTCGTATGGCTTCTATATTAAAGATGGCAGCTAAAAGACTCAAAATTGCGGTTAAAAGCTTCAAAAAGGTTCGTATGGCTTCTATATTAAAGATGGCGGCTAAAAGTCTCAAAATGGCGGGTAGAAGAGTCAAAATGGCGGTTTTAGAATGTTTCTAGCAGCTCGAATGGCTTCTATATTAAAAATAGCGGCTAAAAGACTCAAAATAGCGGGTAGAAGACTCAAAATGGCGGCTGTAGAATTTTTCTAGCAGCTCGTATGGCTTCTATATTAAAAATGGCAGCTAAAAGACTCAAATTGGCGGGTAAAAGGTTCAAAAAGGTTCGTATGGCTTCTATATTAAAGATAGCGGCTCAAAGACTCAAAATGGCGGGTAGAAGACTCAAAATGGCGGCTGTAGAATGTTCCTAGCATCTCGTATGGCTTCTATATTAAAAATGGCGGCTAAACGACTCAAAATGGCTTATTAAAAGACTCAAAATACCGGGTAGAAGACTCGAAATGGCGGCTGTAGAATGTTCCTAGCAAAGATGGCGGCTAAAAGACTCAAAATGGCGAATAGAAGACTCAAAATGGCGGCTTTAGAATGTTTCTAGCAGCTCGAATGGCTTCTATATTAAAAATAGCGGCTAAAAGACTCAAAATGCCGGGTAGAAGATTCAAAATGGCGGCTGTAGAATTTTCCTAGCAGCTCGTATGGCTTCTATATTAAAGATGGCAGCTAAAAGATTCAAAATGGCGGTTAAAAGGTTCAAAAAGGTTCGTATGGCTTCTATATTAAAGATGGCTGCTAAAAGTCTCAAAATGGCGGGTAGAAGAGTCAAAATGGCGGTTTTAGAATGTTTCTAGCAGCTCGAATGGCTTCTATATTAAAAATAGCGGCTAAAAGTCTCAAAATAGCGGGTAGAAGACTCAAAATGGCGGCTGTAGAATTTTTCTAGCAGCTCGTATGGCTTCTATATTAAAAATGGCAGCTAAAAGACTCAAATTGGCGAGTAAAAGGTTCAAAAAGGTTCGTATGGCTTCTATATTAAAGATAGCGGCTCAAAGACTCAAAATGGCGGGTAGAAGACTCAAAATGGCGGCTGTAGAATGTTCCTAGCATCTCGTATGGCTTCTATATTAAAAATGGCGGCTAAACGACTCAAAATGGCTAATTAAAAGACTCAAAATGGCGGTTAGAAGACTCAAAATGGCGGCTGTAGAATTTTTCTAGCAGCTCCTATGCCTTCTATATTAAAGATGGCAGCTAAAAGACTCAAAATGGCGGGTAAAAGGTTCAAAAAGGTTCGTATGGCTTCTATATAAAAGATAGCGGCTAAAAGACTCAAAATGGTGGGTAGAAGACTCAAAATGGCGGCTGTAGAATGTTCCTAGCATGTCGTATGGCTTCTTTATTAAAAATGGCGGCTAAACGACTCAAAATGGCGGCTTTAAAATGTTTCTAGCAGCTTGTATGGCTTCTATATTAAAGATGGCGCCTAAAAGACTCAAAATAGCGGGGTGGAAGACTCAAAATGGAGGCTGCACAATTGTTCTAGCTGCTACATCGATGATATTGGCTTTAAGACTCAAAATGACGGTTAGAAGACTCAAAATGGCGGCTGTAGAATAATCCTAGCATCTCGTATGGCTTCTATATTAAAGATGGCAGCTAAAAGACTCACAATGGCGGGTAGAAGACTTAAAATGGCGGCTGTAGAATTTTTCTAGCAGCTCCTATGGCTTCTATATTAAAGATGGCAGCTAAAAGACTCAAAATGGCGGGTAGAAGAGTCAAAATGGCGGCTTTAGAAGGTTTCTAGCAGCTCGAATGGCTTCTATATTAAAGATGGCGCCTAAAAGACTCAAAATAGCGGGGTGGAAGACTCAAAATGGCGGCTGCACAATTGTTCTAGCTGCTACATAGATGATATTGGCTTTAAGACTCAAAATGACGGTTAGAAGACTCAAAATGGCGGCTGCACAATTGTTCTAGCTGCTACTTCGATGATATTGGCTTTAAGACTCAAAATGACGGTTAGAAGACTCAAAATGGCGGCTGTAGAATGTTTCTAGCAGCTCGTATTTTTTTTTTTTTAACGTTTAATATATATTTGTTGAATCTACTCTTAAATTAGAGCCTAACAACAAGTTTGAGATATTTTTCTTAGACTAGTACTTAAGATAAATCCTGGGGATATTGCAGGCGGCCCTAATCACTTGTTATTGGGTTGGTCTGTCATTTCTTTTAAGACGAGTTCTATTATTAGTTCGCGTAAGGGAATTGGCAAGAACATTTGGGTGTGCATCCAGTTTCGCAGAATACTTTAGTTGTTGAGTACCTATTTCAGATTTTACGCTAGGTATATTTAGATCATTTTGAATGTTGTCGTTTCGTATATACCACGGGGCCCCCGTGATTGATCTTAAAATCTTCGACTGCGCTCTTTGTATAATATCGACATTGCTGGTACTTGCATTTCCCCATAGTACGGCTCCGTAAGTCCAGATGGGTTTCAGTACGGAGTTGTATAGGAGGACTTTATACTCCAGACGTAGAGGGGACCGAGCATTGATGATCCAATGTAGGCTACTCGCTTTCAGTTTAAGCTGTGACTTTTTGGCTTCGATGTGCTTGCGCCAAGTTAGTCTTCTGTCTAGGTGGATGCCAAGGTAAGTGACATCCACGGCTTCAGGAACTCGTACGTTGTTTAGCATTAGAGCTGGGCAGTTTCTTCTGTTAAGCGTAAATGTAACATGTTTGCATTTCTGCTCGTTGACCCGGATACGCCAGGTTGCTAGCCATTCCTCTACCACCTTAAGGTGTTCCTCTAGTTTTGCAGAGGCTTGTATTGGGCATTTGGATCTGCTAAGGATTGCCGTGTCATCGGCAAAAGTGGACGTTGTAAGTCCTAAACTCGTTGGTAGGTCTGCAGTGTACAGCAGGTAGAGCAATGGGCCGAGTACACTGCCTTGCGGTACACCAGCTTTGATTTCAAAATCAGCGGAGACGGAGCCATTACATCTTACAGCGAATTTCCTATTGTAAAGGTAAGATTCCATGAGTTTGTGTGTGTACTGTGGCAGTTTTTGCCGGATTTTGAACATCAGACCCTCCAGCCAAACTCTATCGAAAGCCTGGGCAACGTCGAGAAAGACAGCCGCACAGTATTCTTTTAGTTCGAATGCTGTTCGTATTTCGGATGTTATGCGATTGACTTGTTCAATTGTACCATGTTTTTCGCGGAAGCCAAACTGGTGTGAAGGGATTGTGTTCTCCGATGCCAGAAATGAGTTTAGGCGGATCTGCAGGACCTTTTCCAAAAGCTTCGAAAGACATGGCAGCAAACTAATTGGCCTATAGGATGATGGCTGGGTTTTGTCCTTTCCCACTTTAGGAATCATGATGATAGTGGACTTTTTCCATGTTCTTGGGAAGTACACAATTTTTATTATAGCGTTGAACAGTTTGCAGATATATTGTATTGCAATGATAGGGAGTTCTAGGATCATTTTCGGTGTGATTAGGTCATGGCCAGGGGCTTTTTTCGGCTTTATGTGGTTTTTAATAACTGCAGTGATCTCGTCCGATTGGAGTTCCGAGTACTCACTATCCGTTAATGTGTTCGAAGGGGGAAGTACAGATGAGTTTGATGTTGGATTTGGCTGGAAAACCATTTTAAGATGTGTGGCAAATACGGATGCCCTCTCTTCGTCACTGCGGGCCCATCCACCGGTTGGACTCCTTATCGGTGAAATTGTCTCTGTAGGAGCGCTTAAAGTTGGGTGGGCTTTCCACAGAGGATGTTTAGTGCTGGTTGGACTGAGCTTTTCTATGTATTTCCTTTGAGCCCAGCTTTCCTCTTGTCTTAACGCCTTGGAGAGGTTGCGATGAGCTTGCCTTAGGCGAAGTTTTGCTGCTGGTGATCGAGTAATCTGCCATTCTCTTCTTAGACGTCGTTTTTCCGTTACTAATTGTTCTATCCGCCGGTTCGTAGGCCTGTCAACAGGTTTGGTGTAAGAAGAGGTATGTGGAGTAGATACTCTTGCTGCAGCTCCCATCATCGACTCAAGTGCAGAGACGCACATATCAATGTCCTCTGCAGCATCCAGTTTCGGCGAACAGTCAATGTGGGCACTCATGTACATTTTAAATTTAAGCCAATTTGTTTTGTTGTTTGTAAGCCTATATGGGCGATCAAGTACTTGAGGTCTTGTTAATAATGTGAATAGCACTGGAGAGTGATCGGAAGTTAAATCTAGCAGTGTTTCCGCAGTGATCCGATTACGTGGAATCCTCTTGGTTACTGCGAAATCAATCAAGTCAGGCACTTTCTGTGGATCTGTGGGCCAATAAGTAGGCCTACCCGGTGAGACGCAATCCATCTTATTGAGAGGGTTGACTATTGTGTTGTACAACTGCTTTCCTTTAGGATTTACCAGGCGAGATCCCCAGTGCGTATGTTTGGCGTTATAGTCTCCTGCTGCAATGAAGCGATCTCCGAGTGTGTTAAAGAAATCGGTAAATTCCTTTTCAGAGATTGAGAAGCGTGGTGGGCAGTACAGGGCGACCAATGTAGTGTTGCCGCACCTAGTTTGGACAGTTATAGCAGTTGCTTGTAGGTGCTGTGTTTCAAATCTGTTGAGGAACGAGTGTTTTATACGGTTTTTGATTAGGATACCGGTCCCGCCATGAGCTTTTCCGTCTGGATGGTTTGTTGCGTAGAAGGTATATTTTGGTATTTGAAAATTATTTTTTGATGTTAAATGTGTTTCCGAAATCAGCAAAACGTCGATTTCACTTGAGTCTAGGAATAGTTGCAGTTCATTTTTGTGCTTGGAGATGCCGTTAGCATTCCAAAGCAGCTCGTATGGCTTCTATATTAAAGATGGCAGCTAAAAGACTCACAATGACGGTTAGAAGACTCAAAATGGTGGCTTTAAAATGTTTCTAGCAGCTCTTATGGCTTTTATATTAAAGATGGCGCCTAAAAGACTCAAAATAGCGGGGTGGAAAACTCAAAATGGCGGCTAGAAGATTCAAAATGGCGGCTGCGCAATTGTTCAAGCTGCTACATCGATGATATCGGCTTTAAGACTCAAAATGACGGTTAGAAGACTCAAAATGGCGGCTGTAGAATGTTTCTAGCAGCTCGTATGGCTTCTATACTAAAGATGGCGGCTAGAAGACTCAAAATGGCGGGTAGAAGACTCAAAATGGCGGCTGTAGAATGTTCCTAGCATCTCGTATGGCTTCTATATTAAAGATGGCAGCTAAAAGACTCAAAATGGCGGGTAGAAGAGTGAAAATGGCGGCTTTAGAATGTTTCTAGCAGCTCGAATGGCTTCTATATTAAAAAAAACGGCTAAAAGACTCAAAATACCGGGTGGAAGACTCAAAATGGCGGCTGTAGAATTTTTCTAGCAGCTTCTATGGCTTCTATATTAAAGATAGCGGCTAAAAGACTCAAAATGGCGGGTAGAAGACTCAAAATGGCGGCTGTAGAATGTTCCTAGCATCTCGTATGGCTTCTATATTAAAAATGGCAGCTAAAAGACTCAAATTGGCGGGTAGAAGACTCAAAATGGCGGCTTTAAAATGTTTCTAGCAGCTCGTATGGCTTCTATATTAAAGATGGCGCCTAAAAGACTCAAAATAGCGGGATGGAAGACTCAAAATGTAGGCTGCACAATTGTTCTAGCTGCTACATCGATGATATTGGCTTTAAGACTCAAAATGACGGTTAGAAGACTCAAAATGGCGGCTGTAGAATGTTCCTAGCATCTCGTATGGCTTCTATATTAAAGATAGCGGCTAAAAGACTCAAAATGGCGGGTAGAAGACTCAAAATGGAGGCTGTAGAATGTTCGTAGCATCTCGTATGGCTTCTATATTGAAAATGGCGGCTAAACGACTCAAAATGGCTAATTAAAAGACTCAAAATGGCGGGTAGAAGACTCAAAATGGCGGCTGTAGAATGTTCCTAGCAGCTTCTATGGCTTCTATATTAAAGATAGCGGCTAAAAGACTCAAAATGGCGGGTAGAAGACTCAAAATGGCGGCTGTAGAATGTTCCTAGCATCTCGTATGGCTTCTATATTAAAAATGGCAGCTAAAAGACTCAAATTGGCGGGTAGAAGACTCAAAATGGCGGCTGTAGAATGCTCCTAGCATCTCGTATGACTTCTATATTAAAGATGGCAGCTAAAAGACTCAAAATGGCGGGTAGAAGAGTGAAAATGGCGGCTTTAGAATGTTTCTAGCAGCTCGAATGGCTTCTATATTAAAAATAACGGCTAAAAGACTCAAAATACCGGGTGGAAGACTCAAAATGGCGGCTGTAGAATTTTTCTAGCAGCTTCTATGGCTTCTATATTAAAGATAGCGGCTAAAAGACTCAAAATGGCGGGTAGAAGACTCAAAATGGCGGCTGCACAATTATTTAAGCTGCTACATCGATGATATCGGCTTTAAGACTCAAAATGGCGGGTAGAAGACTCAAAATGGCGGCTGTAGAATGCTCCTAGCATCTCGTATGACTTCTATATTAAAGATGGCAGCTAAAAGACTCAAAATGGCGGGTAGAAGAGTGAAAATGGCGGCTTTAGAATGTTTCTAGCAGCTCGAATGGCTTCTATATTGAAAATGGCGGCTAAACGACTCAAAATGGCTAATTAAAAGACTCAAAATGGCGGGTAGAAGACTCAAAATGGCGGCTGTAGAATGTTCCTAGCATCTCGTATGGCTTCTATATTAAAAATGGCAGCTAAAAGACTCAAATTGGCGGGTAGAAGACTCAAAATGGCGGCTGTAGAATGTTCCTAGCATCTCGTATGGCTTCTATATTAAAAATGGCAGCTAAAAGACTCAAAATGGCGGGTAGAAGAGTGAAAATGGCGGCTTTAGAATGTTTCTAGCAGCTCTTATGGCTTTTATATTAAAGATGGCGCCTAAAAGACTCAAAATAGCGGGGTGGAAAACTCAAAATGGCGGCTAGAAGATTCAAAATGGCGGCTGCACAATTATTCAAGCTGCTACATCGATGATATCGGCTTTAAGACTCAAAATGGCGGGTAGAAGACTCAAAATGGCGGCTGTAGAATGTTCCTAGCATCTCGTATGGCTTCTATATTAAAAATGGCAGCTAAAAGACTCAAAATGGCGGGTAGAAGACTCAAAATGGCGGCTGTAGAATGTTCCTAGCATCTCGTATGGCTTCTTTATTAAAAATGGCAGCTAAAAGACTCAAAATGGCGGGTAGAAGACTCAAAATGGCGGCTGTAGAATGTTCCTAGCATCTCGTATGGCTTCTATATTAAAAATGGCAGCTAAAAGACTCAAATTGGCGGGTAGAAGACTCAAAATGGCGGCTTTAAAATGTTTCTAGCAGCTTGTATGGCTTCTATATTAAAGATGGCGCCTAAAAGACTCAAAATAGCGGGGTGGAAGACTCAAAATGGAGGCTGCACAATTGTTCAAGCTGCTACATCGATGATATCGGCTTTAAGACTCAAAATGACGGTTAGAAGACTCAAAATGGCGGCTGTAGAATGTTCCTAGCATCTCGTATGGCTTCTATATTAAAGATAGCGGCTAAAAGACTCAAAATGGCGGGTAGAAGACTCAAAATGGCGGCTGTAGAATGTTCCTAGCATCTCGTATGGCTTCTATATTAAAGATAGCGGCTAAAAGACTCAAAATGGCGGGTAGAAGACTCAAAATGGCGGCTGTAGAATGTTCGTAGCATCTCGTATGGCTTCTATATTGAAAATGGCGGCTAAACGACTCAAAATGGCTAATTAAAAGACTCAAAATGGCGGGTAGAAGACTCAAAATGGCGGCTGTAGAATTTTTCTAGCAGCTCCTATGGCTTCTATATTAAAGATGGCAGCTAAAAAATTAAAATGGCGGGTAAAAGGTTCAAAAAGATTCGTATGGCTTCTATATTAAAGATAGCGGCTAAAAGACTCAAAATGGTGGGTAGAAGACTCAAAATGGCGGCTGTAGAATGTTCCTAGCATGTCGTATGGCTTCTATATTAAAAATGGCGGCTAAACGACTCAAAATGGCGGGTAGAAGACTCAAAATGGCGGCTTTAAAATGTTTCTAGCAGCTCGTATGGCTTTTATATTAAAGATGGCGCCTAAAAGACTCAAAATAGCGGGGTGGAAGACTCAAAATGGAGGCTGCACAATTGTTCTAGCTGCTACATCGATGATATTGGCTTTAAGACTCAAAATGATGGTTAGAAGACTCAAAATGGCGGCTGTAGAATGTTTCTAGCAGCTCGTATGGCTTCTATATTAAAGATGGCAGCTAAAAGACTCACAATGGCGGGTAGAAGACTCAAAATGGCGGCTGTAGAATTTTTCCAGCAGCTCCTATGGCTTCTATATTAAAGATGGCAGCTAAAAGACTCAAAAGGGCGGGTAGAAGACTCAAAATGGCGGCTTTAGAATGTTTCTAGCAGCTCGAATGGCTTCTATATTAAAGATGGCGCCTAAAAGACTCAAAATAGCGGGGTGGAAGACTCAAAATGGCGGCTGCACAATTGTTCTAGCTGCTACATCGATGATATTGGCTTTAAGACTCAAAATGACGGTTAGAAGACTCAAAATGGCGGCTGTAGAATGTTTCTAGCAGCTCGTATGGCTTCTATATTAAAGATGGCAGCTAAAAGACTCACAATGACGGTTAGAAGACTCAAAATGGTGGCTTTAAAATGTGTCTAGCAGCTCTTATGGCTTTTATATTAAAGATGGCGCCTAAAAGACTCAAAATAGAGGGGTGGAAAACTCAAAATGGCGGCAAGAAGATTCAAAATGGCGGCTGCACAATTGTTCAAGCTGCTACATCGATGATATCGGCTTTAAGACTCAAAATGACGGTTAGAAGACTCAAAGTGGCAGCTATATGTTTCTAGCAGCTCGTAAGGCTTCTATACTAAAGATGGCGGCTAAAAGACTCAAAATGGCGGGTGGAAGACTCAAAATGGCTAATTAAAAGACTCAAAATAGCGGGTAGAAGACTCAAAATGGCGGCTGTAGAATGTTCGTAGCATCTCGTATGGCTTCTATATTAAAGATGGCAGCTAAACGACTCAAAATGGCGGGTAAAAGGTTCAAAAAGGTTCGTATGGCTTCTATATTAAAGATAGCGGCTAAAAGACTCAAAATGGCGGGTAGAAGACTCAAAATGGCGGCTGTAGAATGTTCCTAGCATCTCGTATGGCTTCTATATTAAAGATAGCGGCTAAAAGACTCAAAATAGCGGGTAGAATACTCAAAATGGCGGCTGTAGAATGTTCCTAGCATCTCGTATGGCTTCTATATTAAAGATAGCGGCTAAAAGACTCAAAATAGCGGGTAGAAGACTCAAAACGGCGTCTTTAATATGTTTCTAGCAGCTTGTATGGCTTCTATATTAAAAATAGCGGCTAAAAGACTCAAAATGCCGGGTAGAAGACTCAAAATGGTGGCTTTAAAATGTGTCTAGCAGCTCTTATGGCTTTTATATTAAAGATGGCGCCTAAAAGACTCAAAATAGAGGGGTGGAAAACTCAAAATGGCGGCAAGAAGATTCAAAATGGCGGCTGCACAATTGTTCAAGCTGCTACATCGATGATATCGGCTTTAAGACTCAAAATGACGGTTAGAAGATTCAAAGTGGCGGCTGTATGTTTCTAGCAGCTCGTAAGGCTTCTATACTAAAGATGGCGGCTAAAAGACTTAAAATGGCGGGTGGAAGACTCAAAATGGCTAATTAAAAGACTCAAAATAGCGGGTACAAGACTCAAAATGGCGGCTGTAGAATTTTTCTAGCAGCTCGTATGGCTTCTATATTAAAGATGGCAGCTAAAAGACTCAAAATGGCGGGTAAAAGGTTCAAAAAGGTTCGTATGGCTTCTATATTAAAGATGGCGGCTAAAGGACTCAAAATGGCGGGTAGAAGACTCAAAATGGAGGCTGTAGAATGTTTCTAGCAGCTCGTATGGCTTCTATATTAAAGATGGCGGCTAAAAGACTCAAAATGGCGGGTAGAAGACTCAAAATGGCAGCTTTAAAATGTTTCTAGCAGCTCGTATGGCTTCTATATTAAAAATAGCGGCTAAAAGACTCAAAATGCCGGGTAGAAGACTCAAAATGGCGGCTGTAGAATTTTTCTAGCAGCTCGTATGGCTTCTATATTAAAGATGGCAGCTAAAAGATTCAAAATGGCGGTTAAAAGGTTCAAAAAGGTTCGTATGGCTTCTATATTGAAGATAGCGGCTAAAAGACTCAAAATGGCGGGTAGAAGAGTCAAAATGGCGGCTTTAGAATGTTTCTAGCAGCTTGAATGGCTTCTATCTTAAAAATAGCGGCTAAAAGACTCAAAATAGCGGGTAGAAGACTCAAAATGGCGGCTGTAGAATTTTTCTAGCAGCTCGTATGGCTTCTGTATTAAAGATGGCGGCTAAAAGATTCAAAATGGCGGGTAAAAGGTTCAAAAAGGTTCGTATGGCTTCTATATTAAAGATAGCGGCTAAAAGACTCAAAATGGCGGGTAGAAGACTCAAAATGGCGGCTGTAGAACTTTTCTAGCAGCTCCTATGGCTTCTATATTAAAGATGGCAGCCTATATTAAAGATGGCCTTTAAAAGACTCAAAATGGCGGGTAAAAGGTTCGTATGGCTTCTATATTATAGATAGCGGCTAAAAGACTCAAAATGGCGGGTAGAAAACTCAAAATGGCGGCTGTAGAATGTTCCTAGCATCTCGTATGGCTTCTATATTAAAAATGGCAGCTAAAAGACTTAAATTGGCGGGTAAAAGGTTCAAAAAGGTTCGTATGGCTTCTATATTAAAGATAGCGGCTAAAAGACTCAAAATGGCGGGTAGAAGACTCAAAATGGCGGCTGTAGAATTTTTCTAGCAGCTCCTATGGCTGCTATATTAAAGATGGCCTTTAAAAGACTCAAAATGGCGGGTAAAAGGTTCAAAAAGGTTCGTATGGCTTCTATATTAAAGATAGCGGCTAAAAGACTCAAAATGGCGGGTAGAAGACTCGAAATGGCGGCTGTAGAATGTTCCTAGCATCTCGTATGGCTTCTATATTAAAAATGGCTGCTAAACGACTCAAAATGGCTAATTAAAAGACTCAAAATACCGGGTAGAAGACTAAAAATGGCGGCTGTAGAATTTTTCTAGCAGCTTCTATGGCTTCTATATTAAAGATGGCAGCTAAAAGACTCAAAATGGCGGTTAAAGGGTTCAAAAAGGTTCGTATGGCTTCTTTATTAAAGATAGCGGCTAAAAGACTCAAAATAGCGGGTAAAAGACTCAAAATGGCGGCTTTAGAATGTTTCTAGCAGCTCGAATGGCTTCTATATTAAAAATAGCGGCTAAAAGACTCAAAATAGCGAGTAGAAGACTCAAAATGGCGGCTGTAGAATTTTTCTAGCAGCTCGTATGGCTTCTATATTAAAGATGGCAGCTAAAAGACTCAAAATTGCGGTTAAAAGGTTCAAAAAGGTTCGTATGGCTTCTATATTAAAGATGGCTGCTAAAAGTCTCAAAATGGCGGGTAGAAGAGTCAAAATGGCGGTTTTAGAATGTTTCTTGCAGCTCGAATGGCTTCTATATTAAAATGGCGGCTAAAAGACTCAAAATAGCGGGTAGAAGACTCAAAATGGCGGCTGTAGAATTTTTCTAGCAGCTCGTATGGCTTCTATATTAAAAATGGCAGCTAAAAGACTCAAATTGGCGGGTAAAAGGTTCAAAAAGGTTCGTATGGCTTCTATATTAAAGATAGCGGCTCAAAGACTCAAAATGGCGGGTAGAAGACTCAAAATGGCGGCTGTAGAATTTTTCTAGCAGCTCCTATGCCTTCTATATTAAAGATGGCAGCTAAAAGACTTAAAATGGCGGGTAAAAGGTTCAAAAAGGTTCGTATGGCTTCTATATAAAAGATAGCGGCTAAAAGACTCAAAATGGTGGGTAGAAGACTCAAAATGGCGGCTGTAGAATGTTCCTAGCATGTCGTATGGCTTCTATATTAAAGATGGCGCCTAAAAGACTCAAAATAGGGGGGTGGAAGACTCAAAATGGCGGCTGCACAATTGTTCTAGCTGCTACATCGATGATATTGGCTTTAAGACTCAAAATGACGGTTAGAAGACTCAAAATGGCGGCTTTAGAATGTTTCTAGCAGCTCGTATGGCTTCTATATTAAAGATGGCAGCTAAAAGACTCACAATGGCGGGTAGAAGACTCAAAATGGCGGCTGTAGAATTTTTCTAGCAGCTTCTATGGCTTCTATATTAAAGATAGCGGCTAAAAGACTCAAAATGGCGGGTAGAAGCATCTCGTATGGCTTCTATATTAAAAATGGCAGCTAAAAGACTCAAATTGGCGGGTAGAAGACTCAAAATGGCGGCTGTAGAATGTTCCTAGCATCTCGTATGGCTTCTATATTAAAAATGGCAGCTAAAAGACTCAAAATGGCGGGTAGAAGAGTGAAAATGGCGGCTTTAGAATGTTTCTAGCAGCTCGTATGGCTTTTATATTAAAGATGGCGCCTAAAAGACTCAAAATAGCGGGGTGGAAAACTCAAAATGGCGGCTAGAAGATTCAAAATGGCGGCTGCACAATTATTCAAGCTGCTACATCGATGATATCGGCTTTAAGACTCAAAATGGCGGGTAGAAGACTCAAAATGGCGGCTGTAGAATGTTCCTAGCATCTCGTATGGCTTCTATATTAAAAATGGCAGCTAAAAGACTCAAAATGGCGGGTAGAAGACTCAAAATGGCGGCTGTAGAATGTTCCTAGCATCTCGTATGGCTTCTTTATTAAAAATGGCAGCTAAAAGACTCAAAATGGCGGGTAGAAGACTCAAAATGGCGGCTGTAGAATGTTCGTAGCATCTCGTATGGCTTCTATATTGAAAATGGCGGCTAAACGACTCAAAATGGCTAATTAAAAGACTCAAAATGGCGGGTAGAAGACTCAAAATGGCGGCTGTAGAATGTTCCTAGCATCTCGTATGGCTTCTATATTAAAAATGGCGGCTAAACGACTCAAAATGGCTAATTAAAAGACTCAAAATGGCGGGTAGAAGACTCAAAATGGCGGCTGTAGAATTTTTCTAGCAGCTCCTATGGCTTCTATATTAAAGATGGCAGCTAAAAAAATTAAAATGGCGGGTAAAAGGTTCAAAAAGATTCGTATGGCTTCTATATTAAAGATAGCGGCTAAAAGACTCAAAATGGTGGGTAGAAGACTCAAAATGGCGGCTGTAGAATGTTCCTAGCATGTCGTATGGCTTCTATATTAAAAATGGCGGCTAAACGACTCAAAATGGCGGGTAGAAGACTCAAAATGGCGGCTTTAAAATGTTTCTAGCAGCTCGTATGGCTTTTATATTAAAGATGGCGCCTAAAAGACTCAAAATAGCGGGGTGGAAGACTCAAAATGGAGGCTGCACAATTGTTCTAGCTGCTACATCGATGATATTGGCTTTAAGACTCAAAATGATGGTTAGAAGACTCAAAATGGCGGCTGTAGAATGTTTCTAGCAGCTCGTATGGCTTCTATATTAAGGATGGCAGCTAAAAGACTCACAATGGCGGGTAGAAGACTCAAAATGGCGGCTGTAGAATTTTTCCAGCAGCTCCTATGGCTTCTATATTAAAGATGGCAGCTAAAAGACTCAAAAGGGCGGGTATAAGACTCAAAATGGCGGCTTTAGAATGTTTCTAGCAGCTCGAATGGCTTCTATATTAAAGATGGCGCCTAAAAGACTCAAAATAGCGGGGTGGAAGACTCAAAATGGCGGCTGCACAATTGTTCTAGCTGCTACA
This sequence comes from Drosophila willistoni, assembly GCF_018902025.1. Lineage (NCBI taxonomy): Eukaryota > Metazoa > Arthropoda > Insecta > Diptera > Drosophilidae > Drosophila > Drosophila willistoni. The sequence continues at coordinate 24,500 of NW_025814372.1, forward strand.
TCGATGATATTGGCTTTAAGACTCAAAATGACGGTTAGAAGACTCAAAATGGCGGCTGTAGAATGTTTCTAGCAGCTCGTATGGCTTCTATATTAAAGATGGCAGCTAAAAGACTCACAATGACGGTTAGAAGACTCAAAATGGTGGCTTTAAAATGTGTCTAGCAGCTCTTATGGCTTCTATATTAAAGATGGCAGCTAAAAGACTCAAAAGGGCGGGTAGAAGACTCAAAATGGCGGCTTTAGAATGTTTCTAGCAGCTCGAATGGCTTCTATATTAAAGATGGCGCCTAAAAGACTCAAAATAGCGGGGTGGAAGACTCAAAATGGCGGCTGCACAATTGTTCAAGCTGCTACATCGATGATATCGGCTTTAAGACTCAAAATGACGGTTAGAAGACTCAAAGTGGCGGCTATATGTTTCTAGCAGCTCGTAAGGCTTCTATACTAAAGATGGCGGCTAAAAGACTCAAAATGGCGGGTGGAAGACTCAAAATGGCTAATTAAAAGACTCAAAATAGCGGGTAGAAGACTCAAAATGGCGGCTGTAGAATTTTTCTAGCAGCTCGTATGGCTTCTATATTAAAGATGGCAGCTAAACGACTCAAAATGGCGGGTAAAAGGTTCAAAAAGGTTCGTATGGCTTCTATACTAAAGATGGCGGCTAAAAGACTCAAAATGGCGGGTGGAAGACTCAAAATGGCTAATTAAAAGATTTAAAATAGCGGGTAGAAGAGTCAAAATGGCGGCTGTAGAATTTTTCTAGCAGCTCGTATGGCTTCTATATTAAAGATGGCAGCTAAACGACTCAAAATGGCGGGTAAAAGGTTCAAAAAGGTTCGTATGGCTTCTATATTAAAGATAGCGGCTAAAAGACTCAAAATGGCGGGTAGAAGACTCAAAATGGCGGCTGTAGAATGTTCCTAGCATCTCGTATGGCTTCTATATTAAAGATAGCGGCTAAAAGACTCAAAATAGCGGGTAGAATACTCAAAATGGCGGCTGTAGAATGTTCCTAGCATCTCGTATGGCTTCTATATTAAAGATAGCGGCTAAAAGACTCAAAATAGCGGGTAGAAGACTCAAAATGGCGTCTTTAATATGTTTCTAGCAGCTTGTATGGCTTCTATATTAAAAATAGCGGCTAAAAGACTCAAAATGCCGGGTAGAAGACTCAAAATGGTGGCTTTAAAATGTGTCTAGCAGCTCTTATGGCTTTTATATTAAAGATGGCGCCTAAAAGACTCAAAATAGAGGGGTGGAAAACTCAAAATGGCGGCAAGAAGATTCAAAATGGCGGCTGCACAATTGTTCAAGCTGCTACATCGATGATATCGGCTTTAAGACTCAAAATGACGGTTAGAAGATTCAAAGTGGCGGCTGTATGTTTCTAGCAGCTCGTAAGGCTTCTATACTAAAGATGGCGGCTAAAAGACTCAAAATGGCGGGTGGAAGACTCAAAATGGCTAATTAAAAGACTCAAATAGCGGGTACAAGACTCAAAATGGCGGCTGTAGAATTTTTCTAGCAGCTCGTATGGCTTCTATATTAAAGATGGCAGCTAAAAGACTCAAAATGGCGGGTAAAAGGTTCAAAAAGGTTCGTATGGCTTCTATATTAAAGATGGCGGCTAAAAGACTCAAAATGGCGGGTAGAAGACTCAAAATGGAGGCTGTAGAATGTTTCTAGCAGCTCGTATGGCTTCTATATTAAAGATGGCGGCTAAAAGACTCAAAATGGCGGGTAGAAGACTCAAAATGGCAGCTTTAAAATGTTTCTAGCAGCTCGTATGGCTTCTATATTAAAAATAGCGGCTAAAAGACTCAAAATGCCGGGTAGAAGACTCAAAATGGCGGCTGTAGAATTTTTCTAGCAGCTCGTATGGCTTCTATATTAAAGATGGCAGCTAAAAGATTCAAAATGGCGGTTAAAAGGTTCAAAAAGGTTCGTATGGCTTCTATATTGAAGATAGCGGCTAAAAGACTCAAAATGGCGGGTAGAAGAGTCAAAATGGCGGCTTTAGAATGTTTCTAGCAGCTTGAATGGCTTCTATCTTAAAAATAGCGGCTAAAAGACTCAAAATAGCGGGTAGAAGACTCAAAATGGCGGCTGTAGAATTTTTCTAGCAGCTCGTATGGCTTCTGTATTAAAGATGGCGGCTAAAAGATTCAAAATGGCGGGTAAAAGGTTCAAAAAGGTTCGTATGGCTTCTATATTAAAGATAGCGGCTAAAAGACTCAAAATGGCGGGTAGAAGACTCAAAATGGCGGCTGTAGAATTTTTCTAGCAGCTCTTATGGCTGCTATATTAAAGATGGCCTTTAAAAGACTCAAAATGGCGGGTAAAAGGTTCAAAAAGGTTCGTATGGCTTCTATATTAAAGATAGCGGCTAAAAGACTCAAAATGGCGGGTAGAAGACTCGAAATGGCGGCTGTAGAATGTTCCTAGCATCTCGTATGGCTTCTATATTAAAAATGGCGGCTAAACGACTCAAAATGGCTAATTAAAAGACTCAAAATACCGGGTAGAAGACTAAAAATGGCGGCTGTAGAATTTTTCTAGCAGCTTCTATGGCTTCTATATTAAAGATGGCAGCTAAAAGACTCAAAATGGCGGTTAAAGGGTTCAAAAAGGTTCGTATGGCTTCTTTATTAAAGATAGCGGCTAAAAGACTCAAAATGGCGGGTAAAAGACTCAAAATGGCGGCTTTAGAATGTTTCTAGCAGCTCGAATGGCTTCTGTATTAAAAATAGCGGCTAAAAGACTCAAAATAGCGAGTAGAAGACTCAAAATGGCGGCTGTAGAATTTTTCTAGCAGCTCGTATGGCTTCTATATTAAAGATGGCAGCTAAAAGACTCAAAATTGCGGTTAAAAGGTTCAAAAAGGTTCGTATGGCTTCTATATTAAAGATGGCTGCTAAAAGTCTCAAAATGGCGGGTAGAAGAGTCAAAATGGCGGTTTTAGAATGTTCCTAGCAGCTCGAATGGCTTCTATATTAAAAATAGCGGCTAAAAGACTCAAAATGGCGGGTAGAAGACTCAAAATGGCGGCTGTAGAATTTTTCTAGCAGCTCGTATGGCTTCTATATTAAAAATGGCAGCTAAAAGACTCAAATTGGCGGGTAAAAGGTTCAAAAAGGTTCGTATGGCTTCTATATTAAAGATAGCGGCTCAAAGACTCAAAATGGCGGGTAGAAGACTCAAAATGGCGGCTGTAGAATTTTTCTAGCAGCTCCTATGCCTTCTATATTAAAGATGGCAGCTAAAAGACTTAAAATGGCGGGTAAAAGGTTCAAAAAGGTTCGTATGGCTTCTATATAAAAGATAGCGGCTAAAAGACTCAAAATGGTGGGTAGAAGACTCAAAATGGCGGCTGTAGAATGTTCCTAGCATGTCGTATGGCTTCTATATTAAAGATGGCGCCTAAAAGACTCAAAATAGGGCGGTGGAAGACTCAAAATGGCGGCTGCACAATTGTTCTAGCTGCTACATCGATGATATTGGCTTTAAGACTCAAAATGACGGTTAGAAGACTCAAAATGGCGGCTATAGAATGTTTCTAGCAGCTCGTATGGCTTCTATATTAAAGATAGCAGCTAAAAGACTCACAATGGCGGGTAGAAGACTCAAAATGGCGGCTGTAGAATTTTTCTAGCAGCTCCTATGGCTTCTATATTAAAGATGGCAGCTAAAAGACTCAAAATGGCGGGTAGAAGAGTGAAAATGGCGGCTTTAGAATGTTTCTAGCAGCTCGAATGGCTTCTATATTAAAAATAGCGGCTAAAATACTCAAAATAGCGGGTAGAAAACTCAAAATGGCGGCTGTAGAATTTTTCTAGCAGCTCGTATGGCTTCTATATTAAAGATGGCAGCTAAAAGACTCAAAATGGCGGTTAAAAGGTTCAAAAAGGTTCGTATGGCTTCTATATTAAAGAAAGCGGCTAAAAGACTCAAAATGGCGGCTGTAGAATGTTTCTTGCAAAGATGGCGGCTAAAAGACTCAAAATGGCGAGTAGAAGACTCAAAATGGCGGCTTTAGAATGTTTCTAGCAGCTCAAATGGCTTCTATATTAAAAAAAGCAGCTAAAAGACTCAAAATAGCGGGTAGATGACTCAAAATGGCGGCTGTAGAATTTTTCTAACAGCTCGTATGGCTTCTATATTAAAGATGGCAGCTAAAAGACTCAAAATGTCGGTTAAAAGGTTCAAAAAGGTTCGTATGGCTTCTATATTAAAGATGGCAGCTAAAAGACTCAAAATGGCGGCTAGAAGATTCAAAATGGTTGCTGCACAATTGTTCTAGCTGCTACATCGATGATATCGGCTTTAAGACTCAAAATGACGGTTAGAAGACTCAAATTGGCGGCTGTAGAATGTTTCTAGCAGCTTGAATGGCTTCTATATTAAAAATAGCGGCTAAAAGACTCAAAATAGCGGGTAGATGACTCAAAATGTAGAATGTTTCTAGCAGCTCGTATGGCTTCTATATTAAAGATGGCAGCTAAAAGACTCAAAATGGCGGGTAGAAGAGTGAAAATGGCGGCTTTAGAATGTTTCTAGCAGCTCGAATGGCTTCTATATTAAAAATAGCGGCTAAAAGACTCAAAATAGCGGGTAGATGACTCAAAATGGCGGCTGTAGAATTTTTCTAACAGCTCGTATGGCTTCTATATTAAAGATGGCAGCTAAAAGACTCAAAATGTCGGTTAAAAGGTTCAAAAAGGTTCGTATGGCTTCTATATTAGAGATGGCAGCTAAAAGACTCAAAATGGCGGCTAGAAGATTTAAAATGGTTGCTGCATAATTGTTCTAGCTGCTACATCGATGATATCGGCTTTAAGACTGAAAATGACGGTTAGAAGACTCAAATTGGCGGCTGTAGAATGTTTCTAGCAGCTCGTATGGCTTCTATATTAAAGATGGCAGCTAAAAGACTCAAAATGGCGGTTAAAAGGTTCAAAAAGGTTCGTATGGCTTCTATATTAAAGATGGCGCCTAAAAGACTCAAAATAGGGGGGTGGAAGACTCAAAATGGTTGCTGCACAATTGTTCTAGCTGCTACATCGATGATATCGGCTTTAAGACTCAAAATGGCGGGTAGAAGACTCAAAATGGCGGCTGTAGAATTTTTCTAGCAGCTCCTATGCCTTCTATATTAAAGATGGCAGCTAAAAGACTTAAAATGTCGGTTAAAAGGTTCAAAAAGGTTCGTATGGCTTCTATATTAGAGATGGCAGCTAAAAGACTGAAAATGGCGGTTAGAAGATTCAAAATGGTTGCTGCACAATTGTTCTAGCTGCTACATCGATGATATCGGCTTTAAGACTCAAAATGACGGTTAGACGACTCAAAATGGCAGCTGTAGAATTTTTTTAGCAGCTCCTATGGCTTCTATATTAAAGATGGCAGCTAAAAGACTCAAAATGGCGGATAGAAGGTTCAAAAAGGTTCGTATGGCTTCTATATTAAAGATAGCGGCTAAAAGACTCAAAATGGCGGGTAGAAGACTCAAAATGGCGGCTTTAGAATGTTTCTAGCAGCTCGAATGGCTTCTATATTAAAAATAGCGGCTAAAAGACTCAAAATAGCGGGTAGATGACTCAAAATGGCGGCTGTAGAATTTTTCTAACAGCTCGTATGGCTTCTATATTAGAGATGGCAGCTAAAAGACTCAAAATGGCGGCTAGAAGATTTAAAATGGTTGCTGCATAATTGTTCTAGCTGCTACATCGATGATATCGGCTTTAAGACTCAAAATGGCGGGTAGAAGACTCAAAATGGCGGCTGTAGAATGCTCCTAGCATCTCGTATGACTTCTATATTAAAGATGGCAGCTAAAAGACTCAAAATGGCGGGTAGAAGAGTGAAAATGGCGGCTTTAGAATGTTTCTAGCAGCTCGAATGGCTTCTATATTGAAAATGGCGGCTAAACGACTCAAAATGGCTAATTAAAAGACTCAAAATGGCGGGTAGAAGACTCAAAATGGCGGCTGTAGAATGTTCCTAGCATCTCGTATGGCTTCTATATTAAAAATGGCAGCTAAAAGACTCAAATTGGCGGGTAGAAGACTCAAATGGCGGCTGTAGAATGTTCCTAGCATCTCGTATGGCTTCTATATTAAAAATGGCAGCTAAAAGACTCAAAATGGCGGGTAGAAGAGTGAAAATGGCGGCTTTAGAATGTTTCTAGCAGCTCTTATGGCTTTTATATTAAAGATGGCGCCTAAAAGACTCAAAATAGCGGGGTGGAAAACTCAAAATGGCGGCTAGAAGATTCAAAATGGCGGCTGCACAATTATTCAAGCTGCTACATCGATGATATCGGCTTTAAGACTCAAAATGGCGGGTAGAAGACTCAAAATGGCGGCTGTAGAATGTTCCTAGCATCTCGTATGGCTTCTATATTAAAAATGGCAGCTAAAAGACTCAAAATGGCGGGCAGAAGACTCAAAATGGCGGCTGTAGAATGTTCCTAGCATCTCGTATGGCTTCTTTATTAAAAATGGCAGCTAAAAGACTCAAAATGGCGGGTAGAAGACTCAAATTGGCGGCTGTAGAATGTTTCTAGCAGCTCGTATGGCTTCTATATTAAAGATGGCAGCTAAAAGACTCAAAATGGCGGATAGAAGGTTCAAAAAGGTTCGTATGGCTTCTATATTAAAGATAGCGGCTAAAAGACTCAAAATGGCGGCTGTAGAATGTTCCTAGCATCTCGTATGGCTTCTATATTAAAAATGGCAGCTAAAAGACTCAAAATGGCGGGTAGAAGAGTGAAAATGGCGGCTTTAGAATGTTTCTAGCAGCTCTTATGGCTTTTATATTAAAGATGGCGCCTAAAAGACTCAAAATAGCGGGGTGGAAAACTCAAAATGGCGGCTAGAAGATTCAAAATGGTTGCTGCACAATTGTTCTAGCTGCTACATCGATGATATCGGCTTTAAGACTCAAAATGACGGTTAGAAGACTCAAATTGGCGGCTGTAGAATGTTTCTAGCAGCTTGAATGGCTTCTATATTAAAAATAGCGGCTAAAAGACTCAAAATAGCGGGTAGATGACTCAAAATGTAGAATGTTTCTAGCAGCTCCTATGGCTTCTATATTAAAGATGGCAGCTAAAAGACTCAAAATGGCGGGTAGAAGAGTGAAAATGGCGGCTTTAGAATGTTTCTAGCAGCTCGAATGGCTTCTATATTAAAAATAGCGGCTAAAAGACTCAAAATAGCGGGTAGATGACTCAAAATGGCGGCTGTAGAATTTTTCTAACAGCTCGTATGGCTTCTATATTAAAGATGGCAGCTAAAAGACTCAAAATGTCGGTTAAAAGGTTCAAAAAGGTTCGTATGGCTTCTATATTAGAGATGGCAGCTAAAAGACTCAAAATGGCGGCTAGAAGATTTAAAATGGTTGCTGCATAATTGTTCTAGCTGCTACATCGATGATATCGGCTTTAAGACTGAAAATGACGGTTAGAAGACTCAAATTGGCGGCTGTAGAATGTTTCTAGCAGCTCGTATGGCTTCTATATTAAAGATGGCAGCTAAAAGACTCAAAATGGCGGTTAAATTGCGGTATAATTATAATATTAAATCTAACTTGCACCATATCACTCGTTTGCGTTTTTGTGTGTTTGTGTTAATAATTTTTAACAACCTTAATTCTGTTAAAACCTTTGTCGGTTTTTTTCTTTTCTTTCTCTCTTTCCCACCTTTTTTTCTTTCTTGTAAATCACAAGCAACGCTCATTTGTTGTTGTCTTGAAATTTCTGTGAGTTCTTGTTGCAGTGTTTTTGTTTTTGTGATTTCTAGCTCCCGCGCTCGCGCTCTTTAACTTATTTTTTTTTTTTTTTTTCTCTCGTTTTCGTTTCACTTGTCGCCGTTATTTGCGCTCATACTGCAGTCTGTTGTGTGTCTGTAATTTAGACTCTATAGTGCTCTCTTTATCTTTTAACCCTTGTGCACCCCCAATATCTCGCTTTCTTATTATTTCTGGACCTCAGAGTGAGTTATATATTTTAATACCAATACATATCTCATTTTTATTTGTTTGGTTACTAATTCATCTAATTAACTCATAATGCCTGTCTGTTCGGTTAAAAATTGTTTGCAGCCCGCCCCATCCCTGAATAGTTTTATTTACTGTTGGTTGTGTAAAACTACAGTACATGTTAAGTGCGCCGGCTTTACATGCAGGTTAAAGGATCTTTTAGATCAAAAAAAGGGTCTCAAATGGGGATGTGAGTCATGCCGTATCGTGGAAGATGAAATGGAACTTTTCATGCGGCAAACAAAGGATAACCTGATGAGTCTGTCCGCCAGTTTTCTTAAACTCTCGCAAGAGTTTAAAGCTGTCGAGTCTCAGTTTAGTAGTTTAACGCTACTGACTGAGTCTCGAAAGCGTAAGAAGGCAGGAAAACAGACTTCAGATTTGTCCTTGTGTTTGCCGGTCTCCACATCTATATCGGTTCCGACGCCTTCTCAACCAATGCAAACTCCAATTCCGCAGACGATGTCTGTAGTGTCCGTTTTGTCTGGGCAAGAATCTACACCCATGGATTTTGCCGATAGGGATTCTAGTGATAGTAGTGCCGGAATGCCACTTGTTGCAACTGATGCTACAATTAATGCGGTAGCTGATGCAATACTTGCAATGCCGAAACCATTGGTGGGAGTGCCACCTAAAAAACACATTTTTGTTTCGAGACTTCTCCCTGATGCTACATCGGATGATGTCATGGCCCACATTCGGGCTAAACTGAATGTCTCCAATATATCAATAGAAAAGTTCAAATTTTCATATTCTAGAGAAATTTCATCTTTTAAAATCAGTGTTCCAATTGAGTTCTTTGACTGTATCTGCAGTTCTAGCTTCTGGCCGAAAAGCTTAATTGTGAAGGAGTTTACATCCAGAAAAAAGAAGACACGGGGCCAAACAAGGATTCCTTCACCATCTATTCCTCTTTCTTCCTCATCTATTCCCACTCCTTCCTTATCTATTCCTTCTTCTACTCTATCAAAAAACTAACAACTTCCTTCTCTGTCGGCTATCAGAATGTCAGAGGCCTTAATACTAAACTTACTAAACTCTTTGTAGATAGTCTGTCTTTTGATTTTGACCTAATTGTCTTTACTGAGACTTGGTTAAAACCTGACGTTTTTGACGCCACAGTTCTACCCTCTAATTTCAATATTTTTAGACGTGATCGTACTGATCGTAGGGGTGGTGGAGTTCTTACAGCTGAATTCGATTTCTAATACGTCTGGCAGATTTCTGGATCTGATTTTTACTTCTGATCCTAGCTTTTGTGAAGTATCTAGAACTAGTCCAATGGTGTTACCAGAGGATAGTTATCATCCAACTTTAGAGTTATCTATTGAGTTTCCCAGCCGCGAGCCCATCTCCGAGTGTGATCCTACGGTAAGCACCCGATGTTTTCGGAAGACTGACTTTGTCGCACTAAACAATGCCTTTCTTAATACCGATTGGACTAATTTATACACTTGTACGGATATGAATTCCGCCATTTCTTTATTTTATACCACTGTTGACTCGATCTTTAATGACTGTGTACCCCTAGTGTCTCCTGTGGTGACGCAAAAATCACCATGGTTTACGCGGGGGCTGTCAAAACTGAAGAATCTTAAGTCTAGGTATTACAAAAAATATAAAGTCACGGGTCTATCATCGGATCTGTCTCGTTACTTGGTTGCTAAATCGAATTTTATTGTTTCTAATTCTAAATGCTATAATAATTACTTACAACGTTGCAAGTTGCAATTCTCCGAAAATCCTAAAGAGTTCTATAGTTTCGTTAACTCAAAGCGAAATTCTGTCTCCCTTCCATCGTTTGCAGTTTTTAATAATGATTCGGCCTCTTCTGATCAATCTATTTCTAATTTATTTGCTAACTTCTTCTCGACTACGTACATATCTACTAAGTACAACTCTAGCCAGATATATCCATATCCTATAACGAAATCCAACTGTATTCTTAATCCTATTATAACGCAAAGTTCGGTAGCTAAGGAACTAATGACGATTAAGCCGGTATACTCACCGGGCCCAGACGGTATTCCCGCTTGTGTCCTGAGGTTCTGTGCGGAGTCATTGTGCTCGCCTTTACTTAAGCTTTTTGAGTTGTCCGTTACACTGTCCGAGTTTCCAACTATATGGAAGGATTCGTTCATTTTACCTCTTCACAAATGTGGCAATAAATCCGACGTCACTAATTACAGAGGAATTTCTAAATTGTCAGCGATACCTAAACTGTTTGAGAAAATTATGACGTCTCAAATACAGCATTTATGTAAATCTACTTTTTCGCCATACCAGCATGGGTTTGTCAAGAATAGGTCTACCACAACTAACCTTTTACAGTTTACATCTTTTGTAATCCAAGGTTTTAAGAAACAAAAGCAAACTGATGTTATATATACGGATTTCAGTAAGGCTTTCGATTCGGTAAGCCATGCCTTACTATTACATAAGCTGAATTTAGTTGGCTTTCCGGATGCTCTGCTTGCTTGGATTTTACAATATCTAAGCAATAGGAGGCAGAGGGTTCTTTTTAGGTCCTCTCTTTCTAAGATCATTTGTGTTGAATCGGGAGTCCCACAGGGCAGTCACCTTGGCCCATTATTATTTACCATTTTTATTAATGATCTCCCCACCGTTCTTTTAAATTCCAGAGTTCTTATGTATGCCGATGATGTAAAAATCGCTAATCGCATCGTAGACTCTCTCTCATGTCATACCTTGCAAGCTGACCTGAATGCTTTTCAGGGGTGGTGTAGGACTAACTTGTTATCTCTAAACTGTTCTAAGTGCAAAGTTATGTCTTTTTATAGAGGTTCTCCCCAATTAACGAGTTACTTTTTAAATAATTTACCGTTAGAAAAAATTAATAATACTTCCTTGGTTGTAAAAGATTTGGGGATCTTAATCGACCACAAACTTAGTTTTAATCAGCATATATCGACTACTGTTAGTAGGGCTAAGAGTGTTCTTGGCTTTATGAAGCGCTGGTCGAAGGAGTTCAAGGATCCATATATTACCAAAATACTTTTTACTTCTTTAGTCCGCCCCATATTAGAATATGGATCTTGTGTTTGGTCTCCTCAATATGAGTTTTATCAAAACAAATTAGAGTCTGTACAAAAACAGTTTTTACTCTTTGCCCTTCGTGATTTGCGCTGGGATCCAACTGTACAACTTCCATCTTATTCTAGTCGACTTCAGTTAATTAACCTTCCTTCTTTAACTAATCGTAGAACAATGCTTGGTGTAACTTTTCTTTACAAACTTTTGAATGGTGAGATTGACTCTTCCGAGCTGTTGAGCCAAATTAACATTTCTGTTCCATCTAGAAGGACCCGCAATTTCACACCGCTTATACTTCCCACTTGCACAACTAACTATTCTCTGCATGAACCTTTTCGTATGCTATGTAGTGACTACAACAGACTTTGGCACGTTATCGGTTCCGAAACATCGCTTCCGGGTATTAAAACTGCGATCTTGTCATTCCTCGCTCGTAATTAGTTGTAATCATCTTTATTTATACCTATCCTGTTTTCTTTTTATATGTAACCTATTATCTCATTACATTTAATATTTTCTCTTTCTTTAGTTTAATTTATGTTTATATATGTAATACGCCTATGCCCTTAGGTCGGAGTGGGTAGAGGTTGTAACATTAACTTTACTTAGGGTCATTCGTAACAGGCCCGGGCCTGGTGTCATATGGGCCACTTGTTCGTACTGAGCGTTGTACGACTACGTCTATATAAAAAAAAAAAAAAAAAAAAAAAAAAGGTTCAAAAAGGTTCGTATGGCTTCTATATTAAAGATGGCGCCTAAAAGACTCAAAATAGGGGGGTGGAAGACTCAAAATGGTTGCTGCACAATTGTTCTAGCTGCTACATCGATGATATCGGCTTTAAGACTCAAAATGGCGGGTAGAAGACTCAAAATGGCGGCTGTAGAATTTTTCTAGCAGCTCCTATGCCTTCTATATTAAAGATGGCAGCTAAAAGACTTAAAATGTCGGTTAAAAGGTTCAAAAAGGTTCGTATGGCTTCTATATTAGAGATGGCAGCTAAAAGACTGAAAATGGCGGCTAGAAGATTCAAAATGGTTGCTGCACAATTGTTCTAGCTGCTACATCGATGATATCGGCTTTAAGACTCAAAATGACGGTTAGAAGACTCAAATTGGCGGCTGTAGAATGTTTCTAGCAGCTCGTATGGCTTCTATATTAAAGATGGCAGCTAAAAGACTCAAAATGGCGGTTAAAAGGTTCAAAAAGGTTCGTATGGCTTCTATATTAAAGATAGCGGCTAAAAGACTCAAAATGGCTGCTGTAGAATGTTCTTAGCAAAGATGGCGGCTAAAAGACTCAAAATGGCGAGTAGAAGACTCAAAATGGCGGCTTTAGAATGTTTCTAGCAGCTCGAATGGCTTCTATATTAAAAATAGCGGCTAAAAGACTCAAAATAGCGGGTTGATGACTCAAAATGGCGGCTGTAGAATGTTCCTAGCATCTCGTATGGCTTCTATATTAAAAATGGCGGCTAAACGACTCATAATGGCTAATTAAAAGACTCAAAATACCGGGTAGACGACTCAAAATGGCAGCTGTAGAATTTTTTTAGCAGCTCCTATGGCTTCTATATTAAAGATGGCAGCTAAAAGACTCAAAATGGCGGATAGAAGGTTCAAAAAGGTTCGTATGGCTTCTATATTAAAGATAGCGGCTAAAAGACTCAAAATGGCGGCAGTAGAATGTTCCTAGCAAAGATGGCGGCTAAAAGACTCAAAATGGCGAGTAGAAGACTCAAAATGGCGGCTTTAGAATGTTTCTAGCAGCTCGAATGGCTTCTGTATTAAAAATAGCGGCTAAAAGACTCAAAATAGCGAGTAGAAGACTCAAACTGGCGGCTGTAGAATTTTTCTAGCAGCTCGTATGGCTTCTATATTAAAGATGGCAGCTAAAAGACTCAAAATGGCGGTTAAGAGGTTCAAAAAGGTTCGTATGGCTTCTATATTAAAGATGGCTGCTAAAAGTCTCAAAATGGCGGGTAGAAGAGTCAAAATGGCGGCTTTAGAATGTTTCTAGCAGCTCGAATGGCTTCTATATTAAAAATAGCGGCTAAAAGACTCAAAATAGCGGGTAGAAGACTCAAAATGGCGGCTGTAGAGTTTTTCTAGCAGCTCGTATGGCTTCTTTATTAAAGATGGCAGCTAAAAGACTCAAAATGTCTTTTAAAAGGTTCAAAAAGGTTCGTATGGCTTCTATATTGAAGATAGCGGCTAAAAGACTCAAAATGGCGGGTAGAAGAGTCAAAATGGCGGCTTTAGAATGTTTCTAGCAGCTTGAATGGCTTCTATATTAAAAATAGCGGCTAAAAGACTTAAAATAGGGGGTAGAAGACTCAAAATGGCGGCTGTAGAATTTTTCTAGCAGCTCGTATGGCTTCTATATTAAAGATGGCGGCTAAAAGATTCAAAATGGCGGCTAAAAGGTTCAAAAAGGTTCGTATGGCTTCTATATTAAAGATAGCGGCTAAAAGACTCAAAATGGCGGATAGGAGACTCAAAATGTCGGCTGTAGAATTTTTCTAGCAGCTCCTATGGCTTCTATATTAAAGATGGCAGCCTATATTAAAGATGGCCTTTAAAAGACTCAAAATGGCGGGTAAAAGGTTCAAAAAGGTTCGTATGGCTTCTATATTAAAGATAGCGGCTAAAAGACTCAAAATAGCGGGTAGAAGACTCAAAATGGCGGCTGTAGAATGTTCCTAGCAGATCCTATGGCTTCTATATTAAAGATGGCAGCCTATATTAAAGATGGCCTTTAAAAGACTCAAAATGGCGGGTAAAAGGTTCAAAAAGGTTCGTATGGCTTCTATATTAAAGATGGCGGCTAAAAGATTCAAAATGGCGGGTAAAAGGTTCAAAAAGGTTCGTATGGCTTCTATATTAAAGATAGCGGCTAAAAGACTCAAAATGGCGGGTAGGAGACTCAAAATGTCGGCTGTAGATTTTTTCTAGCAGCTCCTATGGCTTCTATATTAAAGATGGCAGCCTATATTAAAGATGGCCTTTAAAAGACTCAAAATGGCGGGTAAAAGGTTCAAAAAGGTTCGTATGGCTTCTATATTAAAGATAGCGGCTAAAAGACTCAAAATGGCGGGTAGAAGACTCAAAATGGCGGCTGTAGAATGTTCCTAGCATCTCGTATGGCTTCTAGATTAAAAATGGCAGCTAAAAGACTCAAATTGGCGGGTAAAAGGTTCAAAAAGGTTCGTATGGCTTCTATATTAGAGATAGCGGCTAAAAGACTCAAAATGGCGGGTAGAAGACTAAAAATGGCGGCTGTAGAATTTTTCTAGCAGCTCGTATGGCTTCTATATTAAAGATGGCAGCTAACAGACTCAAAGTGGCGGGTAAAAGGTTCAGAAAGGTTCGTATGGCTTCTATATTAAAGATAGCGGCTAAAAGACTCAAAATGGCGGGTAGAAGACTCGAAATGGCGGCTGTAGAATGTTCCTAGCATCTCGTATGGCTTCTATATTAAAAATGGCGGCTAAACGACTCAAAATGGCTAATTAAAAGACTCAAAATACCGGGTGGAAGACTCAAAATGGCGGCTGTAGAATTTTTCTAGCAGCTTCTATGGCTTCTATATTAAAGATGGCAGCTAAAAGACTCAAAATGGCGGTTAAAAGGTTCAAAAAGGTTCGTATGGCTTCTATATTAAAGATAGCGGCTAAAAGACTCAAAACGGCGGCTGTAGAATGTTCCTAGCAAAGATGGCGGTTAAAAGACTCAAAATGGCGGGTAGAAGACTCAAAATGGCGGCTTTAAAATGTTTCTAGCAGCTCGTATGGCTTCTATATTAAAGATGGCGCCTAAAAGACTCAAAATAGCGGGGTTGAAGACTCAAAATGGCGGCTGCACAATTGTTCTAGCTGCTACATCGATGATATTGGGTTTAAGACTCAAAATGGCGGCTGTAGAATGTTTCTAGCAGCTCGTATGGCTTCTATATTAAAGATGGCGGCTAAAAGACTCAAAATGGCTGGTAGAAGACTCAAAATGGAGGCTGTAGAATGTTTCTAGCAGCTCGTATGGCTTCTATATTAAAGATGGCGGCTTAAAGACTCAAAATGGCGGGTAGAAGAGTCAAAATGGCGGCTTTAGAATGTTTCTAGCAGCTTGAATGGCTTCTATATTAAAAATAGCGGCTAAAAGACTCAAAATGGCGGGTAGAAGACTAAAAATGGCGGATGTAGAATTTTTCTAGCAGCTCGTATGGCTTCTATATTAAAGATGGCAGCTAACAGACTCAAAGTGGCGGTTAAAAGGTTCAAAAAGGTTCGTATGGCTTCTACATTGAAGATAGCGGCTAAAAGACTCAAAATGGCGGGTAGAAGACTCAAAATGGCGGCTTTAAAATGTTTCTAGCAGCTCGTATGGCTTCTATATTAAAAATAGCGGCTAAAAGACTCAAAATAACGGGTAGAAGACTCAAAATGGCGGCTGTAGAATTTTTCTAGCAGCTCGTATGGCTTCTATATTAAAGATGGCAGCTAAAAGACTCAAAATGGCTTTTAAAAGGTTCAAAAAGGTTCGTATGGCTTTTACTTTGAAGATAGCGGCTAAAAGACTCAAAATGGCGGGTAGAAGAGTCAAAATGGCGGCTTTAGAATGTTTCTAGCAGCTTGAATGGCTTCTATATTAAAAATAGCGGCTAAAAGACTCAAAGGAGCGGGTAGAAGACTCAAAATGGCGGCTGTAGAATTTTTCTAGCAGCTCGTATGGCTTCTATATTAAAGATGGCGGCTAAAAGATTCAAAATGGCGGGTAAAGGTTCAAAAAGGTTCGTATGGCTTCTATATTAAAGATAGCGGCTAAAAGACTCAAAATGGCGGGTAGGAGACTCAAAATGTCGGCTGTAGAATTTTTCTAGCAGCTCCTATGGCTTCTATATTAAAGATGGCAGCCTATATTAAAGATGGCTTTAAAAGACTCAAAATGGCGGGTAAAAGGTTCAAAAAGGTTCGTATGGCTTCTATATTAAAGATAGCAGGTAAAAGACTCAAAATGGCGGGTAGAAGACTCAAAATGGCGGCTGTAGAATGTTCCTAGCAGCTCCTATGGCTTCTATATTAAAGATGGCAGCCTATATTAAAGATGGCCTTTAAAAGACTCAAAATGGCGGGTAAAAGGTTCAAAAAGGTTCGTATGGCTTCTATATTAAAGATGGCGGCTAAAAGATTCAAAATGGCGGCTAAAAGGTTCAAAAAGGTTCGTAAAAATGGCGGCTAAAAGATTCAAAATGGCGGGTAAAAGGTTCAAAAAGGTTCGTATGGCTTCTATATTAAAGATAGCGGCTAAAAGACTCAAAATGGCGGGTAGGAGACTCAAAATGTCGGCTGTAGAATTTTTCTAGCAGCTCCTATGGCTTCTATATTAAAGATGTCAGCCTATATTAAAGATGGCCTTTAAAAGACTCAAAATGGCGGCTGTAGAATTTTTCTAGCAGCTCCTATGGCTTCTATATTAAAGATGGTTCAAAAAGGTTCGTATGGCTTCTATAAGATGGCAGCCTATATTAAAGATGGCTTTAAAAGACTCAAAATGGCGGGTAAAAGGTTCAAAAAGGTTCGTATGGCTTCTATATTAAAGATAGCGGCTAAAAGACTCAAAATGGCGGGTAGAAGACTCAAAATGGCGGCTGTAGAATGTTCCTAGCAGCTCGTATGGCTTCTATATTAAAGATGGCAGCTAAAAGACTCAAAATGGCGGTTAAAAGGTTCAAAAAGGTTCGTATGGCTTCTATATTAAAGATGGCTGCTAAAAGTCTCAAAATTGCGGGTAGAAGAGTCAAAATTGCGGCTTTAGAATGTTTCTAGCATCTCGAATGGCTTCTATATTAAAAATAGCGGCTAAAAGACTCAAAATAGCGGGTAGAAGACTCAAAATGGCGGCTGTAGAATTTTTCTAGCAGCTCGTATGGCTTCTATATTAAAAATGGCAGCTAAAAGACTCAAATTGGCGGGTAAAAGGTTCAAAAAGTTTCGTATGGCTTCAATATTAAAGATAGCGGCTCAAAGACTCAAAATGGCGGGTAGAAGACTCAAAATGGCGGCTGTAGAATGTTCCTAGCATCTCGTATGGCTTCTATATTAAAAATGGCGGCTAAACGACTCAAAATGGCCAATTAAAAGATTCAAAATGGCGGCTGTAGAATTTTTCTATCAGCTCCTATGCCTTCTATATTAAAGATGGCAGCTAAAAGACTCAAAATGGCGGGTAAAAGGTTCAAAAAGGTTCGTATGGCTTCTATATAAAAGATAGCGGCTAAAAGACTCAAAATGGTGGGTAGAAGACTCAAAATGGCGGCTGTAGAATGTTCCTAGCATGTCGTATGGCTTCTACATTAAAGATGGCAGCTAAAAGACTCAAAATGGCGGTTAAAAGGTTCAAAAAGGTTCGTATGGCTTCTATATTAAAGATGGCTGCTAAAAGTCTCAAAATTGCGGGTAGAAGAGTCAAAATTGCGGCTTTAGAATGTTTCTAGCATCTCGAATGGCTTCTTTATTAAAAATGGCGGCTAAACGACTCAAAATGGCGGGTAGAAGACTCAAAATGGCGGCTTTAAAATGTTTCTAGCAGCTTGTATGGCTTCTATATTAAAATTGGCGGCTAAACGACTCAAAATGGCGGGTAGAAGACTCAAAATGGCGGCTTTAAAATGTTTCTAGCAGCTCGTATGGCTTCTACATTAAAGATGGCGCCTAAAAGACTCAAAATAGCGGGGTGGAAGACTCAAAATGGCGGCTGCACAATTGTTCTAGCTGCTACATCGATGATATTGGCTTTAAGACTCAAAATGACGGTTAGAAGACTCAAAATGGCGGCCATAGAATGTTTCTAGCAGCTCGTATGGCTTCTATATTAAAGATGGCGGCTAAAAGACTCACAATGGCTGGTAGAAGACTCAAAATGGCGGCTGTAGAATTTTTTTAGCAGCTCCTATGGCTTCTATATTAAAGATGGCAGCTAAAAGACTCAAAATGGCGGTTAAAAGGTTCAAAAAGGTTCGTATGGCTTCTATATTAAAGATAGCGGCTAAAAGACTCAAAATGGCGGCTGTAGAATGTTCCTAGCAAAGATGGCGGCTAAAAGACTCAAAATGGCGAGTAGAAGACTCAAAATGGCGGCTTTAGAATGTTTCTAGCAGCTCGAATGGCTAGCAGCTCGAATGGCTTCTATATTAAAAACAGCGGCTAAAAGACTCAAAATAGCGGGTAGATGACTCAAAATGGCGGCTGTAGAATTTTTCTAGCAGCTCGTATGGCTTCTATATTAAAGATGGCAGCTAAAAGACTCAAAATGTCGGTTAAAAGGTTCAAAAAGGTTCATATGGCTTCAATATTAAAGATAGCGGCTAAAAGACTCAAAATGGCGGCTGTAGAATGTTCCTAGCAAAGATGGCGGCTAAAAGACTCAAAATGGCGAGTAGAAGACTCAAAATGGCGGCTTTAGAATGTTTCTAGCAGCTCGAATGGCTAGCAGCTCGTATGGCTTCTATATTACAGATGGCAGCTAAAAGACTCAAAATGTCGGTTAAAAGGTTCAAAAAGGTTCGTATGGCTTCTATATAAGAGATGGCAGCTAAAAGACTCAAAATGGC
>NW_025814373.1:0-37720 GCF_018902025.1 Drosophila willistoni
GAGTTATGGTTGCGCATTGACTTTAGGAGATTGAAGAAAGTTTTGGTTAAAGATAACTACCCTATACCCTGATAGACGATTTATTAGATAAGCTTGGAGCAAAACGATTTTTTTTTCAAATCTAATAGACCGCTATTTTCACGTGTTCATAGAGGAGAATCTCAGTTAAATAACATGTTTCGTCTCTCCCAAGCCAGTTTGAACTCCTAACGATGTCAAATGAGTCTTTAAAACTCCTCATCAGTGTTTCAAAGATTTGTGAACAAAATTTATACAGATATGATTGAGATAGTAAAGCAATAGTGTATCACGAAGATATCATGGTAGCCAGTAGAACTGCCGAAGAGCAAGAAGTTTTTAGAAGGATAATCAGACACAACCTGGAATTTCGTATAAATAAGTGTAAGTTCTTTCAGTCAAGCATTAAATACTTGGTATTTCTCATATCGGAAGAGGGCATTGGAGCCGATAACAAGGGCTCTTATTAGAAACTTTTCATTAATTGCAAAACCACCTATTGAAAAAATATAGGGTTTTTAAATTTTGAAAGGAAGAACTGAATTGTTTTTCGTTGCTCAAAGATAAATTAGTAGAATCGCCGGTGTTGGCAATATATAAGCACAAGGACGAAGTACAGCTCCATTGTAGTGCAAGCGCGTTAGGCTTTGGGGCAATGTTAATGCAAAGGAACATCAAAACGGACGTCAGATGTAGAATCAAAGATAGCAAATAGTATATGCAGTCCGCAGGTTTAGCGTGTATTTACAGGGAAGACATTTTGAAGTACTTACGAATTTTAATTCGCTGACTCTCACTCTCAACCGAATTGAATTAAACCCAAGAATTGCGCGATGGGCTCTTGAGCTACAGAATTATGACTATGAAGTAGTGCACAGGGCAGGCAAAGAGATGTACATATTTGTTGTAGATACAAATATAAATACATATATACATACATATATAGATACATATATAGATATATATAGATACAATTTGTATCATACAAATAGTTTTGAAGACAATCTTGTTATACGCAAGAACAGAAAAGTTGCAGGAAGTGAAAAGAAAGTTGGAATTTGCTGAGGATAAGTTATTTGAAATGAGAAATGGAATAATTTACAGGAAAACCAATGACCAAAGGTTGATGTTTTGTGTACCGAGTGAAATGGAAGAGTCAATCCTTTTCAAGTATCAAAACGAACTAGGCAATATCAGCAAAGATAATGGATGCCATTTCAAAAACGTATTGGTTTTTTTAACGTAAAGGAGAAGTTGTGAAACACATTAGAAATTGCTTAAAGTGTGTTACGTATTCGCCAAGGTGTGGATAACAGGAAGGAATATTGCACAGTATTCCTAAAGGACATCGACCCTTTGAACTAATTCACATTGATCATTGTGGTCCTATAGCATCAGACAGAAACAAAAAGCATTTGTTTGTTATTATTGATGGTTTTACAAAATTCGCAAGACTATATCCAACAAACACAACGAATACTAACGAAGCGGTGCTGGCTATTAAAAACTATTTTACGGCCTAGAGTCGACTCTTTTTCGTAGAATCGGATAGAGGAAGCTGTTTCACGTCATCAGAGTTCGAGCTGTTTGTAAATCAGAAAAACGTTAAACAATTAAGATTGCCACAGGGTCCTTCAAGCTAATGGCCAAATTTAGAGGGAAAATTGTACAATGGGACCTATGCTTGCTAAATTATCGGAACCAAGAAATATTAGGCAAAAAAAATCAGCTAAAACTATAAGGAAATCACGATCTTTAAAACGATTAAAAATAGTTTGCAAAGCATCAGCATGGTGCATATAGGTCATAATATCAGAAGCTGGAGGAATATATGAACAAAAAAATAAAAAAGCTAAAGTTGGAACATGTAGCTTTGACGCAAATAAACTCAACACCTAAGGACAGATCAATCGGCACAACACTTGAACACAGATTCGAGTTAACAGCAATGAGTACTCCACCGTCACGACGACCAACACGATCAAGCCTATAAGAAATAAAGTTATTAGAAAGAATTTCATTATCCAAAACAGAGGAGTTAAGCCAAGTTTCAGAGAAAGCTAATATGTCAGCCGAAAAGGTTTGGCTATCACAGAACAGGTTCGAGAGCTTGGTAAGAAGTCCTCTTACATTTTGATTATGAATGCAAAGACTAGACGTTATTAGTTTTTATACCATACACCCATAGGGTGAAATAGTATATTAAAGTCGCCAAATGTATGTAACAGGCAGAAGGAAGCATCTCCGACCCCACAAAGTATATATATTCTTGATCAGGATCAACAACCGAGTCGATCTAGCCATGTCCGTCTGTCCGTCCGTCTGTCCGTCTGTCCGTATGAACACCTAGATCTCGGAGACTATAAGAGCTAGAGCCACCAAATTTTTTATGTAGACTCGTGTAGTATGTAGAGTGATCAAGTTTATTTCAAATTTTTGCCACGCCCCTTTCCGCCCCCGCAATTTAAAAAAAGCGTTTATCTCAAAAACTATTCTAGCTAGAGACACCATATTTGACATGTATATTCGCTTAGTAAATGCACACATTTTGTATGTATACACATTTTGCCACGCCCTTTTCCGCCCCCGTAATTTGAAAAACTTGATTATCTCCCGTATTTTTTTACCTTATGCAATCAAATTTAGCAAACTTAAATTTAATGCTAATATGTAGCGAAATACCAAATTTAATCAAAATCGGACAAAAAACAGTCGAGTTATGCATATAAACGTTTATCCATAAGGCCGGAGTTGGCCGTTGGCTGGTGGGGGCGCTAGGGTGCTCGTATGCTTGAGTGAGCGAGATACTAAGATGAGCTTATAAGAAGCGTATGGGTATGGTGTATGGTATACCTAAGTCGGCGAGACGACTTCCTTACTTCATTTGAAGCAGAAGATAAATTAGGAAGGTGGACAGGCAACGGACGGGAGCGCTTTTTGGGCGCAAACTCGTGTACAACTAGGCCCTCTGGCCAGAAATTAGTGTCAACCATAGCTGAGAAATACTCATTAGGTACTGTAATTTTAAAAGAGGAGTGGAGACGGAGAAGCATTGGGATCCGCAAGTGATTGAGAGCCAGCATGATCCTGTGATTGATCAGAGTTCCCGTGAGGGATAGATTGAGTTACACCAGGGCTTGTAATGGGTACTTCAATCTGGAAAGAAGAGCATAAAGAGGGAGAATAAGATGGTGTAGGCGAAAGTAAAATGGGAGACGATGTAATAGAGAGTGCTGGCGACTGCTTACGAGGCAACTCAAGGGTACATTTCTTGGGCGACTTCTCAGAAGGTGGAACAAACTTGAACTGCGACAATAAATGTACGCTAGAGTCACACTCGATAGACAGCTGCTTGGCCAGTTTGTTTAAAGAAAGAAACCTTAAACGAAGATCCCTATACATACGGCTAAAATCAAGCTGATGGCTGGCACAAGATGGGCAAGTCCAGCGCATTAAGCCAAGCTCAGGCTTTGACACAGACAAACCAAATTTGTCGTAGTCGCGGCCATTGAGGCCAGCACATTTTAAGTGAATAAAATTATCGCAAAGCCAACAAGATATTGCTCTATACTGATCATCAAAACGATCAGAATGCTTGCAAGTAGGTAGACAACAAGCCATTAAAAGCCAAAAGAACCACAAGGCAAAAAAAAAAAAAAAATAAATTTATATACATAAGAACACCGAAAGTGCCAGCCACTCAGCAATCAACAGCAACTTACCGTGGAGAGAGCAGTGTGCTTCTCCATCAATATCGATAACTGGGTCACCGATTGCACCGACCAGCACCGTCAGTTCGTTGACAGCAACTACTGCAACGTCTGCCGAAGTATTGCCCTGCCTCAAGCCAACAACGACAAGTCGCCCAGAGTCAGCTACAATAGTAAACCCAACGACTTCTCTCCAAACTGGAATGGATAAATATATTAAAATAACTAAGCGGAAGCTGAGCCCGCAAAAGAAAAAAAGTGGCAATACGCCGAAAATAACCAAACCAAATGAACGAGTAGCACCCTTAGCGGGAATCGTTTTAAAATTCTTGCCGATCAGCAAGACGATCAAGCCGGCGCTGTAGATAAAGTTAAATCGGCTAGACCACCCCTTTATACATCCGTGGAGCCAACTGCAGCGCCCTGATTTTGAAGCTAGTAGAAACAGTAGCGGCAAATAACTTTGTTGTAACCCTCTCAATAGGGGTAACATTAAAGAAATTAAATGTCAAGCCCAAACGTAATGCTAGCATCAACTTCTATACCTACCAACTAAAAAGCAGTAAAGGTCTCCAGGTTGTGTTAAAGGGGATTGAGCCATCGGTCCCTACTCAAGAAATAGCGCGTTGGTCGAAAAAGGGTTTGCGGTCAAGTCCGTTGTCAACATCATCAACAGGAACAAAGTCGCACAGCCGCTCTTTAAAATCGAGCTCCAACCTGATGCAAAGCGGTCGAAGCAAATGAAGTGCACCCGATCTACAACCTACAGCTTCTATTGCACAGAAGAATCACCGTAGAGTAGCCACATAAGAGACGCCAACCACCGCAGTGTAAAAACTGCCAGGAATACAACCACACCTCTAACAATTGCAATCTTAGGTCAGTGTGTGTTGGCTGCGGCGAACATCATGAAGATGGCATTTGCACCAAGGACAGAAACAACGTCGCACTAAGGCTATTCAGCAACTGTGGAGGGAACCACACGGCCAACTACAGAGGATGTCCTGTCTTCAAGGATCTTAAATCACACCTAATCGGGCGCAAACCCCCAGCCGGACCAAAAATCACCTTCAACGCCTCCAAAACTACACCGGAGGTTTTCTTCGCCAAGGCTGTTAGATCATCCAACATGACTGCTACAACCAGTCCTAGTGTATCCTTCGCTAGTGTGCTCCGAACTGGACAGACGGAGCCCGCGAAAGAGACCCCGTCTCTCCACCATCTACAGAATCCGCAACCTAGCGCACCAGAGCTTGGCCAGCAACTCCAGTGGTTTAGAGGCCCTATTGATCTCACTCAATCAAAACATGACCACTTTTATGACGTTCATGCAAAACTGTATGCACGAACTGATGCGGAATCAAAACCTGCTTATCCAGAAGCTTATCGAGAATAAATAATGGCTTCCCTACGTCTATGTCTTTGGAATGCTAACGGCATCTCCAAGCACTAAAATGAACTGCAACTATTCCTAGACTCAAGTGAAATCGCCGTTTTGCTTATTTCGGAAACACATTTAACATCAAAAAATAATTTTCAAATACCAAAATATACCTTCTACGCAACAAACCATCCAGACGGAAAAGCTCATGGCGGGACTGGTATACTAGTCAAAAACCGTATAAGACACTCGTTCCTCAACAGATTTGAAACACAGCACCTACAAGCAACTGCTATAACCGTCCAAACCAGCTGCGGCAACACTACATTGGTTGCCCTGTACTGCCCACCACGCTTCTCAATCTCTGAAAAGGAATTTACCGATTTCTTTAACACACTCGGAGATCGCTTCATTGCAGCAGGGGACTATAACGCCAAAAATACGCACTGGGGATCTCGCCTGGTAAATCCTAAAGGCAAGCAGTTGTACAACACAATAGTCAACCCTCTCAACAAGATGGATTGCGTCTCACCGGGTAGGCCTACTTATTGGCCCACAGATCCACAGAAAGTGCCTGACTTGATTGATTTCGCAGTAACCAAGAGGATTCCACGTAATCGGATCACTGCGGATACACTGCTAGATCTAACTTCCGATCACTCTCCAGACAAGACCTCAAGTACTTGATCGCCCTTATAGGCTCACAAACAACAAAACAAATTGGCTTAAATTTAAAATGTACATGAGTGCCGACATTGACTGTTCGCCGAAACTGGATGCTGAAGAGGACATTTATATGTGCGTCTCTGCACTTGAGTCGATGATGGGAGCTGCAGCAAGAGTATCTACTCCACATGCCTCTTCTTACACTAAACCTGTTGACAGGCCTACGAACCGGCGGATAGAACAATTAGTAACGTAAAAACGACGTCTAAGAAGAGAATGGCAGATTACTCGCTCACCAGCAGCAAAACTTCGCCTAAGGCAAGCTCATCGCATCCTCTCCAAGGCGTTAAGACAAGAGGAAAGCTGGGCTCAAAGGAAATACATAGAAAAGCTCAGTCCAACCAGCACTAAACATCCTCTGTGGAAAGCCCACCCAACTTTAAGCGCTCCTACAGAGACAATTTCACCGATAAGGAGTCCAACCGGTGGATGGGCCCGCAGTGACGAAGAGAGGGCATCCGTATTTGCCACACATCTTAAAATGGTTTTCCAGCCAAATCCAACATCAAACTCATCTGTACTTCCCCCTTCGAACACATTAACGGATAGTGAGTACTCGGAACTCCAATCGGACGAGAACACTGCAGTTATTAAAAACCACATAAAGCCGAAAAAAGCCCCTGGCCATGACCTAATCACACCGAAAATGATCCTAGAACTCCCTATCATCCCCATACAATATATCTGCAAACTGTTCGACGCTGTAATAAAAATTGGCTACTTCCCAAGAACATGGAAAAAGTCCACTATCATCATGATTCCTAAAGTGGGAAAGGACAAAACCCAGCCATCATCCTATAGGCCAATTAGTTTGCTGCCATGTCTTTCGAAGCTTTTTGAAAAGGCCTAAACTCATTTCTGGCGTCGGAGAACACAATCCCTTCACACCAGTTTGGCTTCCGCGAAAAACATGGTACAATTGAACAAGTCAATCGCATAACATCCGAAATACGAACAGCATTCGAACTAAAAGAATACTGTGCGGCTGTCTTTCTCAACGTTGCCCAGGCTTTCGATAGAGTTTGGCTGGAGGGTCTGATGTTCAAAATCCGGCAAAAACTGCCACAGTACACCCACAAACTCATGGAATCTTACCTTTACAATATGAAATTCGCTGTAAGATGTAATGGCTCCGTCTCGGCTGATTTTGAAATCAAAGCTGGTGTACCGCAAGGCAGTGTACTCGGCCCATTGCTCTACCTGCTGTACACTGCAGACTTACCAACGAGTTTAGGACTTACAACGTCCACTTTTGCCGATGACACGGCAATCCTCAGCAGATTCAAATGCCCAATACAAGCCTCTGCAAAATTATAGGAACACCTCAAGGTGGTAGAGGAATGGCTAGCAACCTGGCGTATCCGGGTCAATGAGCAGAAATGCAAACATGTTACATTTACGCTTAACAGAAGAAACTGTCCAGCTCTAAAGCTAAACAACGTACCAGTTCCTCAAGCCGTGGATGTCACTTACCTTGGCATCCACCTAGACAGAAGACTAACTTGGCACAAGCACATCGAAGCAAAAAAGTCACAGCTTAAACTGAAAGCGAATAGCCTACATTGGATAATCAATGCTCGGTCCCCTCTACGTCTGGAGTACAAAGCCCTCCTATACAACTCCGTATTGAAACCCATCTGGTCTTACGGAGCCGTACTATGGGGAAATGCAAGTACCAGCAATGTCGATATTATACAAAGAGCGCAGTCGAAGATTTTAAGATCAATCACGGGGGCCCCGTGGTATATACGAAACGACAACATTCAAAATGATCTAAATATACCTAGCGTAAAATCTGAAATAGGTACTCAACAACTAAAGTATTCTGCGAAACTGGATGCACACCCAAATGTTCTTGCCAATTGCCTTACGCGAACTAATAATAGAACTCGTCTTAAAAGAAATGACAGACCAACCCAATAACAAGTGATTAGGGCCGCCTACAATATTCCAGTATTTGTCTTAAGTACTAGACTAAGAAAAATATCTCAAACTTGTTGTTAGGCTCTAATTTAAGAGTAGATTCAACAAAAATATATTAAACGTTAAAAAAAAAAAAAAATAAAAAATATATAAGAATATATAGAAAAATTTAAATACACAGCACAAAGATAGTTATCGATAAAAAATCAATAATTACAAATAAAACAAGACAGCTAGAGTGCTCAGCACAAGAGAGAATGCAAGAACAGTTATAAGCCGAGCTTTGAGAGGCGGCCTTACAAAAGTGATTACGCGAGAGAGAAGCTGAGCACAAGCACAAAGCAGAGAGAACAACAAAACCACTAGCACTAATGGTATGATGGGGGCGATGAGGGGAGCAACTGCAGAAGCAATGACGAGAGCGAAAAATAAAAAGAAAAAATATTAAATGCACCAAACACTAATCCCGAAACAGAAAAAACTGTTTAAACTATTTAATTTGGCGAATTATGGAAATACAACACAATGGTGTCAAGCAAACAACACCAGCAAAAGCGTAAACAAACCAAGTACAATTAAAAATTGAGAGAAAACAATAAATATTAATAAAAACTCAGGAGCTATGCAAAAACACAAACGTCACGTCAGAGAGCAGAAGCTTTATATTGGGATTTGATAGTTGAGAATGTTGAACATTGTTTAAACATTGCACTTCATAGGAGCATTAGTCGGCAAAGTCGGAGATAAATTAAGAACAGAACTAGAGTAGTTAGGAATAGTG
The DNA here is from genome assembly GCF_018902025.1 of Drosophila willistoni. Classification (NCBI taxonomy): domain Eukaryota; kingdom Metazoa; phylum Arthropoda; class Insecta; order Diptera; family Drosophilidae; genus Drosophila; species Drosophila willistoni. The sequence continues at coordinate 8,540 of NW_025814373.1, forward strand.
AATGATCCAAGAAATTTGGATACAATTAGAAAGGATGGGGAAATACATCAGAAGCAAAGCCAGAATTACAATGAGTACAATAGCAAAGCAGGCACATGATATAAGACAGGGGATTATACTATGGTGAAGAATTTTGATTCAACTCTAGGAGGTGTTTGGAGTAACCAGAATATAAAGCATTGCATAGGTAAAAGAAGAAGTGACTAAAAGTTATGCTTAATCAAATGAAAATAATGATAACTGTAACGTTAATTATGTAAGGATCGGGAGATCTTACGGTCAGGACGGTCGAGTTGTAGAAGGAGAGACGGTCACACTCGCTCTGCTGCTTCTCTTCGATCCCGGTATTTTTAATCACTCTCTGAGAAAGAGGTAAGTTTAGCGCGTGAGTCAGTCAATGCTTAACGTTGAGTAAGTACAGTTAAGAAATAAAATAAACTACTATTAATCTAAGGCATCCAAAAGACGAATCTCCTAAAAAATCTGACATCGGTTGATTTATCTACCGCCCAAAATATCGTAGAGTTACTATCCGATGTCTCTAAATTCCTCATGTGAAGTCAAAGGGCGAGACATGCTGTTTAAGATAAACATCGTGTTTACCTGAAGCGGCTTCTCCGAATCAGATGGACTAAAGAATATATAATACAACTGTACTTTTGATACAAACCAACCTAGCACATTACTAAAATTACAATCAGACACACACGTTGTGGAAAAACATTTGTTGCTCTAAACTAACCCAAAAGATCACAACGGCAGGATGTCAAGTGGCCGTTTTATCTAAAAAGGCTTATGTTTGCGAAAGAACGGCCTACTATCTTAGTATAGGAAATAACGAAGATATTGATCTAAGTCACTGTTTTGCACTGATCGATCCTATGGGAGCTATATGATATAGTTACACGATCTTTATCAAATTCGGCACAGCCATTAACAGATATATTAAACTAACAAATGTTTAATTTGAAAGGAATCGCGTTAAAAGTAGCGAAGTTATTTCCAAAAGTCACTGTTTTCGGCTGATCGTTCCTATGGGAGCTATATGATATAGTTACCCGATCTTTATCAAATTCGGCACAGCCTCTAACATATATATTAAACTAACAAATGTTTAATTTGAAAGCAATTGCGTTAAAAGTAAGTAATAGCTCAGAAAATAACGAAGTTATTAAGAACACTCTTCGTGACTTTGCCGGTTGTATGGGAACTATATGATAAAGTGGTCCGATCCGGCTCAATCCGAGATATACAACCCCTGCAGTATAGACAAGCCTACATGCAAAATTTCAGCTCTGTAGCTCTTACGGTCTAGGAGGAGTTTGCGTTGATCCAGACGGACGGACGGACGGACATGGCTGTTTGAACTCATCTCGTCGTGCTGATCAAGAATATATATGGTCGAAAATGCTTCCTTCTATGCGTTGCACACTTCTGACCAAAATTAATATACCCTTTTTGCAAGGGTATAAAAAAATTTTTAATACTATACCCTGCCTTAATTCCCAATCGTGCCGAAGGACTTGATGGGAAACTGTCAAACAACGGTTCTATCCTGTTAGTCCTGCTGTTAAAAAGCTTCTCCTTGCCGAGATTGACAAAATGTTGTCATTAGGGGTAATTGAGTTCTTCTAGTCTTGGAGTTCGTTCCTTCCATTCACTGAGAAGTCAAAGCGTAAGAGGCATTCACACTACCGGGGCCGACCTCTACATCAATTTACGGATATGTCTTTTGGACTGTGTAAAGCACCGTCAACCACGTGTCGTCTAACAGATGAAGTCATTCCACCAGATCTTCGATACTGTGTATTTGGATATTTGGATGATTTATGTAACGTTTCCGAAGACTTTCAATACCACCTCGCCGTTTTGCCGAGCAATTCAAAAAGGCCAACTGTAACGTACAAAGCCTTAACGTAGCCGATGGGCAGCAAAAATTATTGTATCTAATTAGAATGTGCCCCATGGTTGGGCGGCAAAAATTTCTGTAACTAAATATCTATAACCACGACACCAAAAAGGCTTACCAACCATTGCAGTCGGCAAGTATACGTTATTGTGTGAGGCCTATCTTGGTGTTAACACGATTCATCTGCGGGACTCTTAATGCGGCTAGCAAGACAATCGGCTGGGGTGGTTCTTTGATGAATGTGTTTCACCCACTCACACGTCAGCAACTTTAAATAAAGTCCCTGTGCTGAAACTCGAAATAGAATAGAGAGAAAAGAATAGAAGAAAATAGTCCTAGTGTTGGCTGTATAGGTGTATTTACAGCCGCGCTCTCTACCCACCCTACCATGATTTTCCTTTCAGCGCTAGGGGAAAATCCCAGAACAAACATCCTTATTCACATTAGATTGCCCAAAAAGAAAGTTCAGAAAATTACCTCAAAGGGCGTCAAAGGGCGAGACATGCTGTTTAAGAATAAACATCGTGTTTACCTGAAGCGGCTTCTCCGAATCAGATGGACTAAAGAATATATAATACAACTGTACTTTTGATACAAACCAACCTAGCACATTACTAAAATTACAATCAGACACACACGTTGTGGAAAAACATTTGTTGCTCTAAACTAACCCAAAAGATCACAACGGCAGGATGTCAAGTGGCCGTTTATCTAAAAAGGCTTATGTTTGCGAAAGAACGGCCTACTATCTTAGTATAGGAAATAACGAAGATATTGATCTAAGTCACTGTTTTGCACTGATCGATCCTATGGGAGCTATATGATATAGTTACACGATCTTTATCAAATTCGGCACAGCCATTAACAGATATATTAAACTAACAAATGTTTAATTTGAAAGGAATCGCGTTAAAAGTAGCGAAGTTATTTCCAAAAGTCACTGTTTTCGGCTGATCGTTCCTATGGGAGCTATATGATATAGTTACCCGATCTTTATCAAATTCGGCACAGCCTTTAACATATATATTAAACTAACAAATGTTTAATTTGAAAGCAATCGCGTTAAAAGTAAGTAATAGCTCAGAAAATAACGAAGTTATTAAGAAAAGTCACTCTTCGTGACTTTGCCGGTTGTATGGGAACTATATTATAAAGTGGTCCGATCCGGCTCAATCCGAGATATACAACCCCTGCAGTATAGACAAGCCTACATGCAAAATTTCAGCTCTGTAGCTCTTACGGTCTAGGAGGAGTTTGCGTTGATCCAGACGGACGGACGGACGGACATGGCTGTTTGAACTCATCTCGTCGTGCTGATCAAGAAAATATATATACTTTATATGGTCGAAAATGCTTCCTTCTATGCGTTGCACACTTCTGACCAAAATTAATATACCCTTTTTGCAAGGGTATAAAAAAAATTTTTAATACTATACCCTGCCTTAATTCCCAATCGTGCCGAAGGACTTGATGGGAAACTGTCAAACAACGGTTCTATCCTGTTAGTCCTGCTGTTAAAAAGCTTCTCCTTGCCGAGATTGACAAAATGTTGTCATTAGGGGTAATTGAGTTCTTCTAGTCCTTGGAGTTCGTTCCTTCCATTCACTGAGAAGTCAAAGCGTAAGAGGCCTTCACACTACCGGGCCGACCTCTACATCAATTTACGGATATGTCTTTTGGACTGTGTAAAGCACCGTCAACCACGTGTCGTCTAACAGATGAAGTCATTCCACCAGATCTTCGATACTGTGTATTTGGATATTTGGATGATTTATGTAACGTTTCCGAAGACTTTCAATACCACCTCGCCGTTTTGCCGAGCAATTCAAAAAGGCCAACTGTAACGTACAAAGCCTTAACGTAGCCGATGGGCAGCAAAAATTATTGTATCTAATTAGAATGTGCCCCATGGTTGGGCGGCAAAAATTTCTGTAACTAAATATCTATAACCACGACACCAAAAAGGCTTACCAACCATTGCAGTCGGCAAGTATACGTTATTGTGTGAGGCCTATCTTGGTGTTAACACGATTCATCTGCGGGACTCTTAATGCGGCTAGCAAGACAATCGGCTGGGGTGGTTCTTTGATGAATGTGTTTCACCCACTCACACGTCAGCAACTTTAAATAAAGTCCCTGTGCTGAAACTCGAAATAGAATAGAGAGAAAAGAATAGAAGAAAATAGTCCTAGTGTTGGCTGTATAGGTGTATTTACAGCCGCGCTCTCTACCCACCCTACCATGATTTTCCTTTCAGCGCTAGGGGAAAATCCCAGAACAAACATCCTTATTCACATTAGATTGCCCAAAAAGAAAGTTCAGAAAATTACCTCATTATAAAAATCATTATTATTCACTTAAATTAATGTATTCTCACAATCATTCATTTCTTAGAATCTAATGTTTCATGTAGTATTCTGAGAACAAAGTTAACTCACATTAAAAAAAAAAACCAAAACCATTCCATAATATATATATAAGAAAATTTACAACTTCATAAATGATATGAATTAATTTATAATTACTAAAAAAATATATGGCTCGAAACTTTAACGCATATCGATTTATATTCAAAGATAATTAACTCAATATCAAAAAAAAATATTCTAAATACTCGGCATAATTTCATAAACATTAACTTATCTTTTTTTTCTTTTAAACTTCGACCCACTGTGCAAAAGCAAAACACAACGCTTACATATGCAGCGTATAAAAATTAACCGTTCAATTTTTTTTTCAACTCTTCACATACAAAATGTTTCAATAAAACAATTATGCATATTTATTCACTCTTGCCTTTTTCTCTTTTGATACTTTTCACTTTTCAGTTCATTTTCTTTTTTTCTTTTCTTTAAGCATGATTTTATTTGAAACACATTAGAAGTATACAAAAATATATAGAGGGGCAAACGGAGTGGAGATAAGCAACGACAATTGTTTTCGCTTTTGTCTTTGCATTGAATACTCTTGCTTAACGTCTCCGACTTCGCTTTATATTTTGGTAACAAAAAAATGTAGTAAAAAAACTCACCCTTGTAGCGTCCGACGAAGGCCTTCGAGGAATTGCTGTAGAGGCTATAGATTTAATTTAATTTTTTTTGTATTAATTATGTTCACATTTTTTGTTTTGTTACCAAGTAAAGCAATTGCTCATGCTTGTTTTTTCATAATTTTTTTTTCTTTTATATTTTCACTTTCTTCTTCCTCTGTTATAGATTTTTTTTTTGACCTTTCAATTTTGCATTAGATCATTTTTTTCCATTTTTTTGTTTTTGCTCCTTTTTTTTCATTTTTAGTGTATGTTACCTCGCGACTTAAAAAAACAATTTTGGTTTTGCACAATGTGGCTCGAAATGTTGCTTTGCGTTTTCTTCTTTGTATACTTTTTTTTCACTTGCTTCACTCCTTTTGCTTTTTTTTTTTTTCTTCTCTTATTACCAATTATTACTTGTACTTGTACACCAACTTATTCTAGCTTTCGATTCTAGTATATTACCTAGGTTTAAACAAAAGAAGAAGTTAAAAATTTTCGTTTCACTATGGCTTTCTGGCTTAAACCTTTTTACTTGTTTTTTTTTACTCGTTTTTAACTCGGATACCATTTATTCTTTGGCTGCGTGTTTTCGCCGTTTTCACTTTTCACCGCTTGCCGCGTGTCGTATCGAAATCTGACTGATCAGATGGTCGCCAATGTAATTGTTTCGTCTCTTTGTCGAATAACTTCTTCGCTGCTTGCACTATCCAACATAAGTCTTGGACTTCTGGCTTTGGAAAATTTGACACCAAAATTTGGGCTTTACGTTTGTCTAACAAAAAAAAATTATATACACATACGTGATAAAATGTGAATGTCGTTAATGCGTTTTTTTTTTCTTTTCTTTAGAGCTTTATAATTACCTTCTGCTTAATCAAAGCAATACATTTTAATTTCCTTTTTTCTTTTCCATCATGAATGAACATACCGAGACTTTGAAAATCTGCGTGCAAAATTTTATTTGCAAAAATTACCAAATTTTAATGATTCAAAGAAAAATTAGCACTTACTCAAGAAGTATATCTTGAAATAGAGAACACCAACTTCAATGGTTTCTTTTTTATTTCCGATTCAAGCCCATGAAGATGGCTTGTATTTATTCGGATTTAAAATTTACTTGGGTTATTTTAACCACAAAAAAAAATGAAATATTAATTTTTTTCTCACTTCCTGCAAAGGACTGTTCCGCTCGGTTGCCAATTTGAAAAGAATTTATCAAGATAGTTCGCCTATGCTCTATGCCTAGCTTTGATCTTCGTTTAGACGCGAAGTCAATTGTCAAAGTGACATTATCCGCTACTGGCATAATGGGAAAAAGAAATGTACGACTGTGGTGAACTTTCTTTCTGCAATCAAGCAGTGCATTCGCGGGTCTTTTAAATGCTGCCTTCCTTTCTTTTTTTACTTTTTTTTTTTTTTCTTTTGAGCTGCAAGTTTTACTCAAGGCACCTCCACAACCACAGACGAATTCTAGAGTTTTCTCGGGGAATTAGTCTGAAAACCTCATTGTTTAATATCTTTGGCATGATATGTTCCTTGTAATTTTCCTTGCAAGTCTTCTAAAACATAATAACAATTCCCTAAACATTCCCTGACTCTAGATTTCACCCATTGAGGATTGAATTTCGCATTCGTATTTTTCTGAAAATTACTCTGGCTGAAGTTTCTTCTGAATACTTCTTGCCCTATCCTAAAATGAATTTGTCGAGTGCGCAAGTTATACTGCTTGGCGTTTTTATCTGCTGCTGATGCAATTCGCTGTTTTATTTCTTTTCTCAACAACTGCAATTGATCGTCTTTCCTAAGGGGATTAAGTGATTCATCTAATAATTGAACTTACTTAGTAGACTATAATGAGACCCATGAGTAATCATATCAAAGCCAAAAACTGCATGATATGGAGAACAATTAATGCTCACATGATGACCATTCCGCAGAGCACAACTAATAGCTGGAATATGTTCATCCCACTCTCTATGATCATCGTTAAGATAAGCTCTAATCGCTGCTATGATTGATCGATTCACCCGTTCTGAGGCATTGGCTTGAGGTGAATACAACGCTGTATATACATGCTTAATACGAAGTTTCGTTAGCCACGCGTTAAATTCGACCGCTTTGAATTGTGCTCCGTTATCGCTCACTAGGATTTCCGGAATACCAAACATAAAGAAAATATGATCCTGAAGAAACTCCTGTATTAAGCGAGATGTCAACTTCTTCAACGGACAAAGCCAATGAAATTTGGAAAAGTGATCCAAAACTATTACCAACCCAATATGCCCTCGCTTACTGCGTGGATATGGACCGAGCAGGTCTATGTATAACCTTTGAAAAGGACGCATTGAAACTGCTGGCTTTCCCAACGGCGGTTTTAAAATGTAATTCGGGGCTTTGGTAGACTTGCAAATATCACAGTTACGTACATAATCTCTCACTTGTGATACCATGCCTGGCCAATAAAAAAATGTCCTTATTAATTCTAGGGTCTTAGCCATTCCTCCATGTGCTGATATAACACTATTATGAGCACTGCCTATGACTTCAGTCGTCAAACCAGATGGAATCCACAGTTTCCATCTCGATTCTTGATTTTCTAAATTTCCATCATCATGTTCAGTTCGTATATAGACAAAACCATCTTCTACTCGTATATCTGGATACTCTCCCAGACTATCTAAAAACTTTTTTTTCAAATTCTGATATTCACTATCACCAAAACAGTTGGAATTTAAATCAACACCAGGATAAACTTCTTCTAGTGCACTTATTTCATCTGAAAACATTCTCGAAAGCGCATCAGGTACAACATTGTCCCGACCTCTTCTATGGCTTATCGTGAACTTGTAACTTTGCAATTTCATGGCCCATCTAGCCAACCGTCCCTTCAAATTAGGTTGCTTCATCAGCCACAAAAGGCTCGCATGATCCGTAATCAATTCAAACTCCTGCATCTCAATATAGCATCTAAACCTGTCGATTGCTTCTAATGCTGCTAAACATTCCCGCTCCGTTACACTGTAGTTTCGTTGAGCTGAACTCAGTTTCTTGGACATAAATACAATTGGTTTTTCTTCTCCTTCATCTGACATTTGAACTAACGTAGCGCCTATGCCGACATCGCTCGCATCGCAATGCACATAGAACTTCCGTTCAAAGTTCGGGTTCTGCAAAACTGGAGCCGAAGTCAACGCAGACTTAAGCTTCTCAAAGGATTTCTGAGCTTGCTCGTTCCAGACAAATTTCTTTTTCGACGACAGAAGCTCGGTGATTGAAAAACTAATATCTGAAAAGTTAGGTATAAATCGTCTATACCATCCGACTACTCCCATAAACGCTCTTACTTGTTTAACTGTTTTCGGAATTGGCCATGACTGAATCGCGTCTGTTTTTGATGTGTCAGTTGAAATTCCTCCATTGCCTACTATATATCCTAAAAATGCAACTTTTGTGACACAAAATTTGCTCTTTGCCACATTTAAAGTCACATTCGCCATTCGAAATTGCTCAGCTAGCTTGGCTAACACAATAAGGTGTTCCTCAAAGCTTTCTGATACTACACATAAATTGTCTAAGTATCCAAAAGTACAATATTTTAATTCATGGGGGTATTATTTCATCCATTAGTCTACACATTGTTTGCGCGGCATTACACAAACCAAATGGCATAACCACAAAATGATACAATGGACGACCGGGTACTGTAAATGCTGTGATTGCTTTTGATTCCTCACTCAAACCTATTTGCCAAAAAGCATCCTTCAAATCTATCTTGGAGATGATGTTAGCTTTTGGTAGTCTTGCGAAAATTCCATTGATGCTGGGCAGTGGGTATGCGTCTTTCTTTGTAACCTCGTTAATACGTCGTGCATCTAAGCATAAACGAACTTTTCCAGGTTTAATCACCAAACGCATGGGCGAACTCCAAGGACTATTTGACTTCTCAATAACTCCTAGCTCTAACATTCTATTGATCTCCTGAAACATAACTTTTTCAACCGCCGGTGAAACTGGGTAAAATCGCTGTTTAATCGGGGTGGCATTGCCTACCTCTATATGATGTTGCAGAAGCTTTGTTCTTCCGAGGCCTTGCCTTTCAAAGTCTGGAAATAGACTAATGATTCCGCCTAAACGTTTTTCTTCTTCTGCTGTCACGGAAACTTTTCCTCACGTCTTTCTCTGTTAATCTAGGCACGTTGCTATTTGAAGTTTCAATCGAGGAAATTACACCCGGGGACAATTTGAAAGCTTTCCAAAAATCTGTTCCTAATACTACCCTATGCTTAATCGAAGGGATTATAAAGAAATTAATGTCCTTCATCTGCTCCCTATATTTTACGTTCAGTTGTATGGATCCAATAACTGTTTGTGGCTGTCCATCAGCCGTTTTTACTGACGAATTAATTTTGCGAAATTTTGAATTGTGCGACCAGTCTATTTTAGCCAGGTCTGCTCCAATGCAACTAATATTTGCCCCTGTGTCTAATAAGCCTAATTCTAAAAATTGTAAAAATGAAATTGAAGCATAAAATCGGCCATCTACGGCTTCATTAAGTACTGAACAAATTAACCTTCTTTTGGTATTTCGTACAGCTTTCCAAAAGTTACGCATACGCAAGGTTGAGCGCTTTGGTGCTCTCTTGACGCATGCGACATTACTATCATCAGAAAATATTCTTTCGCGGACTCTTGCATATTCTTTTAAACGTATGTGGTATGGTTTAATTGGATGTAACTTAATATTCTTTCTATTTGTTTGTAACTCTGAAATGTTTTCTTGCTTTTCTTGTTCAGTGTAATTACGATTTAATCTTTTGTGAGCAACATTTATTAAGGGTCCGTCCGCTTGTTGCCATACGGTGGTCCCTTCCGATAGTTTTCCGTCCTATTTGAACATTTTATACACTGCGGCTTGTATACACCTTTTGTTCCGCAGCCGTAACAAAAGATAATCCGATCTTCTAGGCACATGTCCCAGCGATGTCCTTCTACGTCACAATTCCAGCAAACTAAAGAATTCGCCACTCGCTGAACTGCATCTACCTCTTTCACCGACAACTCGTCTTCTGAATGTTCTGCGGTCTCTAGTACTGCAGCTACGGACTTGTAAACAGGTTTAGAAAAATTTACACTCTTGATCAGCCGCTTGATTAGTGTCTCTACTAATAAATTTTCTCTTCTTTGAACTAGCTGTCGTAGATGTGACACCGAAACAACTGATATATATAACAATGCTTCACGCACTTCCGGTATGAGGTTACGCTGCAACTGCTGCACTAGTCTATCCTCTTCTAATGGAACCGAAAGCCACTAACAATGGATATTACATCTTCATAAAAATTATCAAATAATTCTCCAATCTTTTGTTTCCTGCTTCTTATTTCTTCGAAAATTAAATCATCATCCTTAGTATCACGATATTGTCTTTTGAGTTTGTCACAAAAATCTGTCCATTCTACTTGCGTGATCTCTTTACGGTATCTCCAATACCAATCTCGGGCTTTTCCAGTTAGGAGAATATGAAGGTTCTTACAGACTACTGAAAAGTCTCCATCTAAACTATCCATATTAATGCACGCACTCTGTACAAGAATTCTTGCACGGTACTGCCTTTTTGTGATCCCTCGAACTTTATACCCCAACTCTGGATAATCTGTGTAACCTTTTCGCTCCTAATACTTGATGTAGAAATCGGCGAATTTCTGGGTGAAGATTGTGCTCTAGCCTGCGTATTTAATTCTTGTATGCTGGCTGCTGCTTCATTCGTATGCAAACTTTCAAACTTCTGATTTATAAGATTCTCTATTCTTTCAAACAATCTTTCGTAGTCGACCGCTGGTGCCGATGTACTAGCTGTGGCGTTGACTCTTGTCTGATGTCTCTCAAAATTTTCTGGTTGAGCGCGTTGTACTCTTCGCTTAGGAGGTCTTCCTGTCTTTTCGCTGTTCTAGTGTTCTACTCTTCTGATGATTCATCACCGTATTTTGCGGACTATTGTCATCAGGTATGGCTGACTGTCTGGACAGATAAAGGTTGCTTGCTCTGCTGTCGGTATTATGGACTTTAGCACTGCTCCTCGTTTTGACTGTGTATTACTGACATTTTTAAATATTCGATAGCGTTATCAATTCAACCAAATGTTAATCAAATTCTTATTTTTTTTTTTTTTTCTTGAATAATAGTTTTGAATAATTTTTCTTTTCGGGTTACTCTAAGTGAATTCAGGTGTAATAATTTACTTTATCACTAGGGACTACTCTTGAAATCTGCGTTAGGGATGCTATTTTCTTAGCAACAGGAAATAGAAATTTACATAAGTACACTCATATTTTGGGTAGTGTCTTTCTTTTTAAGCGGTTGGGTTAGGGTCACTTGACTCTACCTCCCATAGTTCCTATTCTCAAAAAAAAATCATCTTCCCTTTTTATTTGAGTTGCACCTACATAAATGAATTTAAAAAGGGATTCGTTACCTGTCTTAATATAGTCTCTTGCTATGCCAATTATGATCTGGGGTTGGCTGATTAAACCATTAATGTTCTCACCAATGTCCTGACCACTCACAATTAAGCTGCTACGGGCTATACTAAAAGGGATAACAAAACTAGACTGACTAGTCAATGTACTCTCTACAATAATACTAGCGGTTGCATTATCCTTGGATGATGTTTCAGCCATTTGTCACAATCATAATTCCAGGTAATACGTATTCTATTAAAGCAAGAGGTACAAAGTCTAGGCTACTGTCAAGCCTTCGTCTACTCAACACTTTTCAAACCAGAGTCTAGCTCTCGGTCTCATGCCAAAAGTTAGTAGTTTCTGCTGTTTTGACAGTTATGGTTTGCCTTGGGTTCATGTTGACAGTTAGCTTTAAAATATTCGGAACAATTAGTAACCTAGTTGAATATCCGGACCAGATCTCTGGGCATCGCCGGAGACGGTATTTCCAATAATAGTTAACTTTACGATTTTAATTGTTGATAGTATAGAATAAAAGATTAGAATGCACATAGAAATTAAAAGAAGAAAAGGGGTCAATCTACCAAATGAATTATCTACCTGAGAAAACCTTAAGGAGATAATTATCAAATTAGAATCGGGCCCCACGTTGGGCGCCAAAAAATTACTGTAACGTACAAAGCCTTAAAGTAGCCGATGGGCAGCAAAAATTATTGTATCTAATTAGAATGTGCCCCATGGTTGGGCGGCAAAAATTTCTGTAACTAAATATCTATAACCACGACACCACAAAGGCTTACCAACCATTGCAGTCGGCAACTATACGTTATTGTGTGAGGCCTATCTTGGTGTTAACACGATTCATCTGCGGGACTCTTAATGCGGCTAGCAAGACAATCGGCTGGGGTGGTTCTTTGATAAATGTGTTTCACCCACTCACACGTCAGCAACTTTAAATAAAGTCCCTGTGCTGAAACTCGAAATAGAATAGAGAGAAAAGAATAGAAGAAAATAGTCCTAGTGTTGGCTGTATAGGTGTATTTACAGCCGCGCTCTCTACACACCCTACCATGATTTTCCTTTCAGCGCTAGGGGAAAATCCCAGAACAAACATCCTTATTCACATTAGATTGCCCAAAAAGAAAGTTCAGAAAATTACCTCATTATAAAAATCATTATTATTCACTTAAATTAATGTATTCTCACAATCATTCATTTCTTAGAATCTAATGTTTCATGTAGTATTCTGAGAACAAAGTTAACTCACATTAAAAAAAAAAAACCAAAACCATTCCATAATATATATATAAGAAAATTTACAACTTCATAAATGATATGAATTAATTTATAATTACTAAAAAAATATATGGCTCGAAACTTTAACGCATATCGATTTATATTCAAATATAATTAAATCAATATCAAAAAAAAATATTCTAAATACTCGGCATAATTTCATAAACATAAACTTCTCTTTTTTTTTCTTTTAAACTTCGACCCACTGTGCAAAAGCAAAACGCAACGCTTACATATGCAGCGTATAAAAATTAACCGTTCAATTTTTTTTTCAACTCTTCACATACAAAATGTTTCAATAAAACAATTATGCATATTTATTCACTCTTGCCTTTTTCTCTTTTGATACTTTTCACTTTTCAGTTCATTTTCTTTTTTTCTTTTCTTTAAGCATGATTTTATTTGAAACACATTAGAAGTATACAAAAATATATAGAGGGGCAAACGGAGTGGAGATAAGCAACGACAATTGTTTTCGCTTTTGTCTTTGCATTGAATACTCTTGCTTAACGTCTCCGACTTCGCTTTATATTTTGGTAACAAAAAAATGTAGTAAAAAAACTCACCCTTGTAGCGTCCGACGAAGGCCTTCGAGGAATTGCTGTAGAGGCTATAGATTTAATTTAATTTTTTTTGTATTAATTATGTTCACATTTTTTGTTTTGTTACCAAGTAAAGCAATTGCTCATGCTTGTTTTTTCTTAAATTTTTTTTTCTTTTATATTTTCACTTTCTTCTTCCTCTGTTATAGATTTTTTTTTTGACCTTTCAATTTTGCATTAGTTCATTTTTTTCCATTTTTTTGTTTTTGCTCCTTTTTTTCATTTTTAGTGTATGTTACCTCGCGACTTAAAAAAACAATTTTGGTTTTGCACAATGTGGCTCGAAATGTTGCTTTGTGTTTTCTTCTTTGTATACTTTTTTTTTTCACTTGCTTCACTCCTTTTGCTTTTTTTTTTTCTTCTCTTATTACCAATTATTACTTGTACTTGTACACCAACTTATTCTAGCTTTCGATTCTAGTATATTACCTAGGTTTAAACAAAAGAAGAAGTTAAAAATTTTCGTTTTCACTATGGCTTTCTGGCTTAAACCCTTTTTTACTTGTTTTTTTTTTTTACTCGTTTTTAACTCGGATACCATTTATTCTTTGGGCTGCGTGTTTTCGCCGTTTTCACTTTTCACCTCTTGCCGCGTGTCGTATCGAAATCTGACTGATCAGATGGTCGCCAATGTAATTGTTTCGTCTCTTTGTCGAATAACTTCTTCGCTGCTTGCACTATCCAACATAAGTCTTGGACTTCTGGCTTTGGAAAATTTGACACCAAAATTTGGGCTTTACGTTTGTCTAACAAAAAAAAAATTATACACATACGTGAAAAAATGTGAATGTCGTTAATGCGTTTTTTTATACCCTTGCAAAAAGGGTATATTAATTTTGGTCAAAAGTGTGCAACGCATAGAAGGAAGCATCTCCGACCATATAAAGTATATATATTCTTGATCAGCACGACGAGACGAGTTCAAATAGCCATGTCCGTCCGTCCGTCCGTCCGTCCGTCCGTCCGTCCGTCCGTCCGTCCGTCCGTCCGTCCGTCTGGATCAACGCAAACTCCTCCTAGACCGTAAGAGCTACAGAGCTGAAATTTTGCATGTAGGCTTGTATATACTGCAGGCGTTGTATATCTCGGATTCAGCCGTATCGGATCACTATATCATATAGCTCCCATACAAATGGCAAATTCACGAACAGTGACTTTTCTCAATAACTTCGTTATTTTCTGAGCTATTGTCGTGAAATTTAATATTGATGAGTTTATTATACATATAAACGACTATGCCGAATTTGATCAAGATCGGGTGACTATATCATATAGCTCCCATAGGAACGATCTTTCGAAAACAGTGACTTTTATCAATAACTTCGTTACTTTTGACGCGATTGCTTTCAAATTAAACATTTGTTAGTTTAATATATCTGTTAATGATTGTGCCAAATTTGATAAAGATCGGGTTACTATATCATATAGCTCCCATAGGAACGATCGGTGGAAAACAGTGACTTTGATCAATATCTTCGTTATTTCCTATGCAGAAGAAAAACTAAGATTGTAGGCCGTTCTTTCGGACACATTAGCCCTTTTAGCTTAAACGTTTTTCCACTTTCATGGCTATAGGTAAGGAAAGAGTTACCAAAAAAGTTGCAAGGGTATACAAACTTTGACGCGGTCGAAGTTAGCCCCGGCCCTCTGGTTTTTTTTTCTTTTGAGCTGCAAGTTTTACTCAAGGCACCTACACACAACATTACATTAAACATTAAGAAAAGTAATTTTGCGTGACTAGAATTAATTATTTGGATTACGTTATTGTAAACGCAGGCATTTGTACAGATCCAACAAAAATATCATGCTTGCTGAACTGGCCGACCCCTAAAATTTGAAGCAAGTCCTAGGGATTCTTGGTATTTACGGGTGGTACCGTAGGTTTATTCCAAATTTCTCCGATCTTACATGCCCTATATCATACGTTTTGTCCGCAAAAAAAGAAGTTTATGTGGACACCAGAGGCAGAAAAAGGTCGTCCGGGATATTGTTAAAAATAAATTTAAAAAAACGAGACAACAAATCAATTTCTAAGAAGTGACAAAGCAAAAGCTTTTTGTGTCGGCATCATTGTGTAAGAGCAAGCGAGATAGGCTGTGCTAGTTTTGTTGCAAAAAATCGTTGATGCCCAAATACGTTACGACGCAGACACTACATGTACGAGCATGTTTGATAACTCATGTTTAATCAACCCGTTGGCAGAGACAAAGCTGGACGTTAGCGCAAGGTAAAACGTCAGCAGAGCCAGAGGCAACCAGTTGGCAGAGGCAAAGCTGGACGTAACGCGAGGTAAAACGTTGGCAGAGGCAGAGGCAACCCGTTGGCAGAGGCAGAAGCTGGACTCGGCAAGAGAGAAAACGTCAGAAGAGGCCCGACAACCCGCTGGCAGAAATTAAACGAAGACTTCGTGGGGCAGGAGCGGACTTGGGTAAATTTTTATGGACTATAGATAGTTCTAATGGTTAATTGAATTTATTCAAACTAACCTTAGCATTAATTATTGGGGTTGAACAAAGAAAATTTTAAAATATGGAGCTTGACGATGGCATTGCGAGTCGCAAATTTGCGAAATAAGTTGGCCGAATTGAACCTTAGCACAGTGTAAGCGCGATTTACATAATAGACTTATTACGCATTATAAAATTCAAGACCAGGATAGCAAGGAAGAAGAAGTAGAATCAGTGGTTACAGTTACATGCGAACTGCCTACAAATAATTTTAAAAGGGCGGTGTATCCTATTTTTCCGGCTCAGGTAGTTCCGACATTGATTCGTGGGTGCAACAGATAGAAGAGTGTGCTATTACAGTACAATGGGACAAGTTACAGACCTTTTTGTATGCCAAACAGTTGTTAGCTGCGACAGCCAAATCATTTTTTTGGAGTCGACATGGTATACACAATTTGGAGATATTAAAAGCAGCGTTGCGCAAAGAATTTGGTTCGAAACGATCAGCAGCTGAGATTCATAGAATATTATCGCAACGTTCTTAGAAAAGAGAGGAGACTTTACATGTAAATTTGTATGCTTTAATGGAAATTGCCAAACCAGTGAGTTTGGACGATGAGAACTTGATAGAATATATTGTAAAGGACATTGCAGACTCACAAGTAAATTAAGCTATTCTATTTCAGAATCTAGAAAAACTGAAATTTTAAATAAATTCGTATCAGTAAGTTCGTGCTTCACACAAGTTTGAGGCTCAGTCAGTAAAAGGGATTAATCAGGGTAAAATAATCTAACGTTATATTTAAAGAACTTGTAGATACTGGCGCTGGTTTATGTCTTATGCGAAGAAATATTTACTTTATGATTGGATCGAAACCGTTATTAGGCGGAGCTAGACACTTAACAGGAATTGGCGACAGTAAAGTGATGACTTTCGGTAGTTATGAACGTAGCATTCCATATAGTGCCAGATCATGACATAAGTTTAGATACTATAGTGGGTCGAACGATATTGATCAATATATATATTCGCAACGATATAGAAGTTTGGTACACCCATAGTTGGAAATTCTTCATCACAAATATTGATGATAGGGATAAGAGTTTAGACATAAATCTGTCGCATTTGAACCATTTGATAAAAGTGGCAGTAGAGAAATTAATTCGGTACCACAAGCCAATAAGAAATGCGATTTGACCAGTAAGCATGAAAATTATATTGAGCGACGAAATACATCAGCACCCGAGACGTTTAGCCCTTTGTGACCAGGAAATCGTTGATAAACAAATTCAAGAATGGCTAGCAGAGAAAATAGAACAGTTGTCTTAGTCTCGAAAAAGAATGGTCAGAAACGTTTATGCTGTGTCTACAGGAAATTAAACGAAAAGATTTTTGGTGATAACTTTCCCATGGTTCATATGGACAGCGTTTTAGAAAAGATGCAAGGTGCCGAAGTGTTTTCAACTTTAGACTTAACAAACGGATTTTTCCATGTACCGGTAGTCGAAAGCTCTCAGAAATACCGATCCCCCGAGATTGATCTTAAAATCTTCGATTGCGCCCTTTGTATGATGTCGACATTGCTGGTACTTGCATTCCCCCATAGTACGGCACCGTAAGTCCAGATGGGTTTCAGTACGGACGTTATGCGATTGACTTGTTTAATTCTCCCATGTTTTTCGCGGAAGCCGAACTGGTGTGATGGGATTGTGCCAGAAATGAGTTTAATTGGATCTGCAAGACCTTTTCAAAAAGCTTCGAAAGACACGGCAGCAAACTGATTGGCCTATAGGATGATGGCTGGGTTTTGTCCTTTTCCACTTTAGGAATCATGATGATAGTGGACCTTTTCCACGCTCTTGGGAAGTAGTCAATTCTTATTATAGCGTTGAACAGTTTGCAGATGTATTGTATGGCAATGATAGGGATTTCTAGGATAATTTTCGGTGTAATTGGGTCATGACCAGGGTGTTTTTTTGGCTTTAAGTGGTTTTGAATAGCTGCAGTAATTTCATTCGATTGGAGTTTCGAGTACTCACTATCTGTTATTGTGCTTGAAGGGGGAAGTACAATCGAGTTTGATGTTGGATTTGACTCGAAACGGTTTTCCGTTTGGCAAATACGGATGCCCTATCTTGGTCACTGTGTGCTCATCCACCGGTTGAACTCCTTATCGGTGAAACTGTCTCTGTAGGAGCGCTTAAAGTTGGGTGACCTTTCCAAAGAGGATGTTTAGTGCTGTTGGACTAAGATTTTCTATGTATTTTCTTTGAGCCCAGCTTTCTTGTCTTAACGCCTTGAAGAGGTTGCGATTGTCATGCCTTAGTCGAAGTTTTGCTGCTGGTGAGCGAGTAATCCGCCATTCTCTTCTTAGACGTCGTTTTTTCCGTTACTAGTTGTTTTATCCGCCGGTTCGTAGGCCTGTCATCAGGTTTAGTGTAAGTAGAGGCAGGTGGGGTAGATACTCTTGCTGCAGCTCCCAGCATTGACTCCAGTACAGAGATGGATATGTCAATGACATCTGCAGCATTCAGTTTCGGCGAACAGTCAATGTTGGCACTCATGTACATTTTAAATTTAAGCCAATTTGTTTTGTTGTTTTTAAGCCTATATGAGCGATCAAGTATTTGAAGTCTAGTTAATAGCGTAAATAGCACTGGAGAGTGATCGGAAGTTATATCTAGCAGTGTATCCGCAAAATCAATCAAGTCAGGCACTTTCTGTGGGTCTGTGGGCCAGTAAGTTGGCCTACCCGGTGAGACCCAATCCATCTTATTGAGTGGGTTGACTATTGTGTTATACAACTACTTGCCTTTAGGATTTACCAGGCGAGATCCCTAGTGCGTATTTTTGGCGTTATAGTGCCCTACTGCGGTAAATTCCTTTTTTTGAGATTGAGAAGCGTGGTGGGCACTATAGGGCAACCAATGTAGTGTTGCCGCAGCTGGATTGGTCAGTTATAGCAGTTGCTTGTAGGTGCTGAGTTTCAAATCTGTTGAGGAACGAGTAGTTTAAACGGTTCTTGATTAGGATATCAGTCCCGCCATGAGCTTTGCCGTCTGAATGATTTGTTGCTTATAAGATATATTTTGGTATTTGAAAATACTTTTTTGATGTTAATGTGTTTTCGATATCAGCATGACGTCGATTTCACTTGAGTCGAATAATAGTGGTAGGTTATTTTTTTGCTTGGAGATGCCGTTAGCATTCAAAAGAAGCCATTATTTATTATCGATAAGCTTCTGGAGAAGCATGTTTTGATTCCGCATCAGTTCCTGTATGCAGTTCTGAACGTCATAAAAGTGGTCATATTTTGATTAAGTGAGATCAATAGGGCCTCTAAAATTCCACTTGGAGTTTGCTGGCCAAGCTCTGGTGCGCTAGGTGGCGCGTGGTGGAGCGACGGGGTCTCTTTCGCGGGCTCCATCTGTCCAGTTTGAAGCACGATAGCGATTGATACACTAGGGCCGGTTGTGTTAGATGATTTAACAGCGAGGCGAAGAATACCCCCGGTGTAGTTTTGGAGGCGTTGAAGGTGATTTTTGGTCCATCTGGGGGTTTGCGCCTGCTTAGGTGTGATTTAAGATCCTTAAAGACAAGACATCCTCTGTAGTTGGCCGTGTCGTTCCCTACACAGTTTTGATTGTAACGCCTTTGAGAGTTGCCGTTGGACTATGTATCTTCAAGATTTTGATTATGTTATTGTACATCGATCAAGTACTCAAATTAGGCATGTCGATGCGTTGAGTCGTTTTGCATGTTTTATGCTTGTTGAGGACACTATTAATAGTGTCCATCGATTAAGCGAAGCTCAGTTACAAGATGAGTGGACCAAGGCAGTAAGGACACTAGTCGAAAACGAAAGTTATAAAGACTTCTATATAGAGAACGAGAATCTCCATAAAGACCCTAATTGTGAGTTGATTGCAGTGCCTTCCGCAATGAAACATGAGATTATTAGACTTGCACATAACTAGGGTCATTTTTCCGTCAAGAAAACGCAAGATTTGTTCGAGAATTCATACGATATTCCCGAATTGAGAGATAAGGTTATTCGTGTGGTACATAGTTGTGTGGAGTGTATTGTTGTTAACGCAAAGGCTGGCGAAGAGAGGGATATCTTACTTCAATAGAGAAGGGTGACCAAAGGAACTTATAAATAAACGGTATAACTACTTGTTGGTTATTATAGACAGTTTGGTTGTATCACACCAGGAGCACTGGCGTAGATGAAGTGATACGGTGTTTAAAAGTTCAAGCAATCAAATATGTACGCAATAAAACATAAGTGTGCACTTGAATATGTTTATGTGTATACATTAATATATATATTCACATAAACACACTCACATAAATATACAGCTAAACATGTTCATATATGTATGTAAATTTATATATGCACATACATATATTCATATGAGCAGCAATGCACAGGCGTAACATGAGCTAGGGCCAAGCCAGCGTGTGAACGCTGACCAAGCACTTTGACGCAAGCGCCCTAAATAATATGTATGTATGTACTGACACTCTCCCTCTCTTTTGTAGCTGACGCCTAAGTCGCAGCATAAGAATATCTTTGCAACAATAGGTTAAGCAAAAGAATATTATTGGAATAAAAATCAATCTAAATATTACCACCAACCAACACTGACCTGTTAGTTCTCTATTAATTAAACCAAAGTGGAACCCGGTCATTACATGGCGACCGTGACAATAGGCCAAGACAAGGCCTAAGGACATCGAAGGACCAAGGAAAAAGGACATCGAGGACCAAGGAGAAAATTTTGTGTACGTATGTGTGTGTAGTAGAAACGAAAAAAAAAAATTAATAAGCACGAAAATGAGAAACGGTAACGATGGATAACTACTTTCAAAGAGTTACCAGACGGAACCCGAGTTTAAGAGAAAACATAATTGAGGTGTTTAGAAGTGAACACAGCAACTCTTCTCAAAGCTCGCTAACTCTAGTGCAAATAAGAACTATCTACTCTGAAAAAACTGAAGAAAGATTCCCAGTAAAAGGAGACACAAGAATACAAATGTGCTTCTTACTGAGTGTACCAAATATATGCTGCTACACAAATGCAGCCGGTACTTTCCATTTCTACTTGATGGAATAAAAAAAAAAAAAATAAACCCACACACATACACACAAAAATACAAATTAACAATTGAAGAAAAAGCCAGTGATGATGACTAGCACCGAACCGTCACATCCAGAGGACTTGGATTTCCTGACGGCTGTACCTACCGTACGAGGACGCACCCCTCCTCGAAGAGGTATTAGAGGTGTGTCCAAACGAGGGACCACGCCCACTCACGATAGCTGAGTACCGGGCTCGCCACGAGAAACAGAAGGAAGCCCCCAAAAAGAAGTCTAGAGGAGGAAAATACGCCAGGCTAAGGCGTGAAAGGAAGCTCCTCCAGGACCTCCTCCACACAGGACTGGATGACAAGGACCGACAGGACTACACAGAGTGCCTCATGAACAATACAGTTCAACTTCAAAGAGCGAAGACACGCAATGAGTAAATAATTCTCTTGCCCCTAATTTTAATTGAAATTTTATATAAATATTAAGAACAAACAGGGAAAATTTAGAGTATATAGAGATGTTGTTGTTAGCCATTCTAATATTAGTAGCTTTAAAACTAGCATTGAAATCATATGCAATGCATAATAAAATAATCAAGAAAAATTTCAGAGTAGAGCAGACGGCCTAAATACAGTATAACCAGAGGGCCGGGGCTAACTTCGACCGCGTCAAAGTTTGTATACCCTTGCAACTTTTTTGGTAAATCTTTCCTTTTCAAAGTGGAAAAACTTTTTATCTAAAAAGGCTAATGTTTGCGAAAGAACGGCCTACAATCTTGGCATAGGAAATATCGAAGATATTGATCAAAGTCACTGTTTTCAACCGATCGTTCCTATGGGAGCTATATGATATAGTAACCCGATCTTGATCAAATTCGGCACAGTCATTAACAGATATATTAAACTAACAAATGTTTAATTTGAAAGCAATCGCGTCAAAAGTAACGAAGTTATTGACAAAAGTCACTGTTTTCGAAAGATCGTTCCTATGGGAGCTATATGATATAGTCACCCGATCTTGATCAAATTTGGCACAGTCGTTTATATGTGTAATTAATTCGCCAATATTAAATTTCACGACAATAGCTCAGAAAATAACGAAGTTATTAAGAAAAGTCACTTTTCGTGACTTTGTCATTTGTATGGGAGCTATATGATATAGTGATCCGATCCGGCTGAATCCGAGATATACAACGCCTGCAGTATATACAAGCTTACATGCAAAATTTCAGCTCTGTAGCTCTTACGGTCTACGAGGAGTTTGCGTTGATCCAGACGGACGGACAGACGGACAGAAGGACGGACAGAAGGACGGACGGACGGACGGACGGACATGGCTATACGAACTCGTCTCGTCATGCTGATCAAGAATATATATACTTTATATGGTCGGAGATGCTTCCTTCTATGCGTTGCACACTTCTGACCAAAATTAATATACCCTTTTTGCAAGGGTATAAAAATGGGTCGAGTAGAACTTAAATATTTGAACAAATACGTTCCATTCTTAGACTTCCTCTTCAACAGAGGCGAAACCAATCCAAAATATAAGGAAATCAAATACTGGATTGTGAATAATAGAAAATTCAAATCAGGGATAGCTCACTTGATAGCTCACGCATGTGTGTAGAAGCATATAATCGCCTAAAGCGAAAAAATAGAATTTTACCCACCTGGGTACATAAACTATTTGAAGAATCCATAGAGACAATCGATCTCTTAGGGAATTAATTAAAAAAAAAAAGAGAGTGTAATTTTTTTTTAAACAAAATATGATTACTTGGGATGATATAATAAGAGAAGCTAGAATACATGCACAAGAATTAAATAAATCTTGTAAATGCCTCTCGCAGAATAGGGAAACATCCCAAAGTACAATAGAAAAACACTCGAACGTAATAATAGAGAGCCTGAAAATATCAGAGCTGTGTTAAGAGAACACTATAATAAACTATCTGCGGGACGAAAAACAGCCGCAAATGCATTCTATGATGACTGCAAACAAAAGGCAAAATCCGTATTGAAAAAATATAATATTGAATATAAACAAACAATTGATTTGGAAAGTTCAATATGCCCTCAAGCCTTATTCCACAGTTTAATGGCAGAAGAGAAAATCTTCAGAGCTTCATGGACGCATTGAATTTGATAAATTCACTAAAAGGCGACCATGAGGAAGCAGCCGTGTGTTTGATAAAAACAAAACCAAAAGGTCACACAAAAATTCGATAACCTCTGAACAAACAATAGGAGAGATTATCAACAGTATAGCATCAAACGTAAAAACGGAATCGGTAGCGTCAATAACAGCAAAAATTAAAAACCTACCCCAGAGAAACAAAACAGCAAGTCAATATGCTCAAGAAATTGAAAATTTTTTTTTTTTTTTTTTAACGTTTAATATATATTTGTTGAATCTACTCTTAAATTAGAGCCTAACAACAAGTTTGAGATATTTTTCTTAGACTAGTACTTAAGATAAATCCTGGGGATATTGCAGGCGGCCCTAATCACTTGTTATTGGGTTGGTCTGTCATTTCTTTTAAGACGAGTTCTATTATTAGTTCGCGTAAGGGAATTGGCAAGAACATTTGGGTGTGCATCCAGTTTCGCAGAATACTTTAGTTGTTGAGTACCTATTTCAGATTTTACGCTAGGTATATTTAGATCATTTTGAATGTTGTCGTTTCGTATATACCACGGGGCCCCCGTGATTGATCTTAAAATCTTCGACTGCGCTCTTTGTATAATATCGACATTGCTGGTACTTGCATTTCCCCATAGTACGGCTCCGTAAGTCCAGATGGGTTTCAGTACGGAGTTGTATAGGAGGACTTTATACTCCAGACGTAGAGGGGACCGAGCATTGATGATCCAATGTAGGCTACTCGCTTTCAGTTTAAGCTGTGACTTTTTTGCTTCGATGTGCTTGCGCCAAGTTAGTCTTCTGTCTAGGTGGATGCCAAGGTAAGTGACATCCACGGCTTCAGGAACTGGTACGTTGTTTAGCATTAGAGCTGGGCAGTTTCTTCTGTTAAGCGTAAATGTAACATGTTTGCATTTCTGCTCGTTGACCCGGATACGCCAGGTTGCCAGCCATTCCTCTACCACCTTAAGGTGTTCCTCTAGTTTTGCAGAGGCTTGTATTGGGCATTTGGATCTGCTAAGGATTGCCGTGTCATCGGCAAAAGTGGACGTTGTAAGTCCTAAACTCGTTGGTAGGTCTGCAGTGTACAGCAGGTAGAGCAATGGGCCGAGTACACTGCCTTGCGGTACACCAGCTTTGATTTCAAAATCAGCGGAGACGGAGCCATTACATCTTACAGCGAATTTCCTATTGTAAAGGTAAGATTCCATGAGTTTGTGTGTGTACTGTGGCAGTTTTTGCCGGATTTTGAACATCAGACCCTCCAGCCAAACTCTATCGAAAGCCTGGGCAACGTCGAGAAAGACAGCCGCACAGTATTCTTTTAGTTCGAATGCTGTTCGTATTTCGGATGTTATGCGATTGACTTGTTCAATTGTACCATGTTTTTCGCGGAAGCCAAACTGGTGTGAAGGGATTGTGTTCTCCGATGCCAGAAATGAGTTTAGGCGGATCTGCAGGACCTTTTCAAAAAGCTTCGAAAGACATGGCAGCAAACTAATTGGCCTATAGGATGATGGCTGGGTTTTGTCCTTTCCCACTTTAGGAATCATGATGATAGTGGACTTTTTCCATGTTCTTGGGAAGTAGCCAATTTTTATTATAGCGTTGAACTTTTTGCGGCTTTATGTGGTTTTTAATAACTGCAGTGATCTCGTCCGATTGGAGTTCCGAGTACTCACTATCCGTTAATGTGTTCGAAGGGGGAAGTACAGATGAGTTTGATGTTGGATTTGGCTGGAAAACCATGTGTGGCAAATACGGATGCCCTCTCTTCGTCACTGCGGGCCCATCCACCGGTTGGACTCCTTATTGGTGAAATTGTCTCTGTAGGAGCGCTTAAAGTTGGGTGGGCTTTCCACAGAGGATGTTTAGTGCTGGTTGGACTGAGCCTTTCTATGTATTTCCTTTGAGCCCAGCTTTCCTCTTGTCTTAACGCCTTGGAGAGGTTGCGATGAGCTTGCCTTAGGCGAAGTTTTGCTGCTGGTGATCGAGTAATCTGCCATTCTCTTCTTAGACGTCGTTTTTCCGTTACTAATTGTTCTATCCGCCGGTTCGTAGGCCTGTCAACAGGTTTGGTGTAAGAAGAGGCATGTGGAGTAGATACTCTTGCTGCAGCTCCCATCATCGACTCAAGTGCAGAGACGCACATATCAATGTCCTCTGCAGCATCCAGTTTCGGCGAACAGTCAATGTGGGCACTCATGTACATTTTAAATTTAAGCCAATTTGTTTTGTTGTTTGTAAGCCTATATGGGCGATCAAGTACTTGAGGTCTTGTTAATAATGTGAATAGCACTGGAGAGTGATCGGAAGTTAAATCTAGCAGTGTTTCCGCAGTGATCCGATTACGTGGAATCCTCTTGGTTACTGCGAAATCAATCAAGTCTGACACTTTCTGTGGATCTGTGGGCCAATAAGTAGGCCTACCCGGTGAGACGCAATCCATCTTATTGAGAGGGTTGACTATTGTGTTGTACAACTGCTTTCCTTTAGGATTTACCAGGCGAGATCCCCAGTGCGTATGTTTGGCGTTATAGTCCCCTGCTGCAATGAAGCGATCTCCGAGTGTGTTAAAGAAATCGGTAAATTCCTTTTCAGAGATTGAGAAGCGTGGTGGGCAGTACAGGGCGACCAATGTAGTGTTGCCGCAGCTGGTTTGGACGGTTATAGCAGTTGCTTGTAGGTGCTGTGCTTCAAATCTGTTGTAGAACGAGTGTTTTATACGGTTTTTGATTAGGATACCGGTCCCGCCATGAGCTTTTCCGTCTGGATGGTTTGTTGCGTAGAAGGTATATTTTGGTATTTGAAAATTATTTTTTGATGTTAAATGTGTTTCCGAAATCAGCAAAACGTCGATTTCACTTGAGTCTAGGAATAGTTGCAGTTCATTTTTGTGCTTGGAGATGCCGTTAGCATTCCAAAGACAGAGACGTAGGGAAGCCATTATTTATTCTCGATAAGCTTCTGGATAAGCAGGTTTTGATTCCGCATCAGTTCGTGCATACAGTTTTGCATGAACGTCATAAAAGTGGTCATGTTTTGATTGAGTGAGATCAATAGGGCCTCTAGACCACTTGGAGTTTGCTGGCCAAGCTCTGGTGCGCTAGGTTGCGGATTCTGTAGATGGCGGAGTGACGGGGTCTCTTTCGCGGGCTCCGTCTGTCCAGTTCGGAGCACACTAGCGAAGGATACACTAGGACTGGTTGTAGCAGTCATGTTGGATGATCTAGCAGCCTTGGCGAAGAAGACCTCCGGTGTAGTTTTGGAGGCGTTGAAGGTGATTTTTGGTCCATCTGGGGGTTTGCGCCTGCTTAGGTGTGATTTAAGATCCTTAAAGACAAGACATCCTCTGTAGTTGGCCGTGTGGTTCCCTCCACAGTTGCTGCATAGTCTTAGTGCGACGTTGTTTCTGTCCTTGGTGCAAATTCCATCTTCATGATGTTCGCCGCAGCCAACACACACTGACCTAAGATTGCAATTGTTAGAGGTGTGGTTGTATTCCTGGCAGTTTTTACACTGCGGTGGTTGGCGTCTCTTATGGGGCTCCTCTACGGTGATTCTTCTGTGCAATAGAAGCTGTAGGTTGTAGATCGGGTGCACTTCATTTGGCTTCGACCGCTTTGCATCTGGTTGGAGCTCGATTTTAAAGAGCGGCTGTGCGACTTTGTTCCTGTTGATGATGTTGACAACGGACTTGACCGCAAACCCTTTTTCGACCAACGCGTCTGCTATTTCTTGAGTAGGGACCGATGGCTCAATCCCCTTTAACACAACCTGGAGCCCTTTACTGCTTTTTAGTTGGTAGGTATAGAAGTTGATGTTAGCATTACGGAGGTACTTTTCGATGATGCGGAAATTGTCCTCAGTTTGGGCTTGACATTTAATTTCTTTAATGTTACCCCTATTGAGAGGGGTTACAACAAAGTTATTTGCCCCTACTGTTTCTACTAGCTTCGAAATCAGGGCGCTGCAGATGGCTCTACGGATGTATAAAGGGGGTGGTCTAGCCGATTTAACTTTATCTACAGCGCCGGCTTGATCGTCTTGCTGATCGGCAAGAATTTTAAAACGATTCCCGCTAAGGGGTGCTACTCGTTCATTTGGTTTGGTTATTTTCGGCGTATTGCCACTTTTTTTCTTTTGCGGGCTTAGCTTCCGCTTAGTTATTTTAATATATCTGTCCATTCCAGTTTGGACAGAAGTCGTTGGGTTTACTATTGTGGCTGACTCTGGGCGACTTGTCGTTGACGGCTTGAGGCAGGTCAATACTTCGGCAGACGTTGCAGTAGTTGCTGTCAACGAGCTGACGGTGCTGGTTGCTGTCAACGAGCTGACGGTGCTGGTTGGTGCAATCGGTGACCCAGTTATCGATATTGATGGAGAAGCACACTGCTCTCTCCACGGTAAGTTGCTGTTAATTGCTGAGTGGCTGGCACTTTCGGTGTTATTGCTTACGTTAGCATTGTTGCGTTGGACCGAGAGTCGACGCTCACGTTGTTGTTGTACAATTAGTTCTTGTAGCTGTTGCTGGCGGGGATCGAGAGAGCTTGGGCCCGAATTGGTGGACATGGCTTTTGTAAAAATTACGCACTTTGTTGTTGCAACTTAGTATTTATTGCTATTAGAGCAATCTAATAGCAATATGATTGTAAATAGGCGTCTCTGAGGCGACTGAGAGCCCTACACAACTTTTTGCAAACGCAGACTTTTTTTTTTTTTGTTACACTCAATTTTTGCGGAGTGCATTAAAAAAACACGTCTGCACACGGCGGCAGTTGAATTGAATTCGAAATTGAAAATCTTACTGAATCTCTGGACGGTGCCTTTATACACGTCGGCACAACTGTCGAACTAGCCAAAAAGTATACACTTTCAGTCGCTACAGAGGCAATAATAACAGGTATTTTCCGTGACATGAACGAGCTAAGAACAAAGTTCGTAGACAGTAGTACAGCAGAAACAGGACAGACGAACCCTGTCATGCACTACCGTCAATACAATAGTAATGGACAAAATAACTACCGAGGTAGAGGTAATTACCAAAATAACGGTTATAGGAATAATAATAATACCGGCGGATATCGTGGTAACTCACGGTACAACAACCGAGGAAGAAATAATTCCAACCGTAACAGCTCGAATCGAGGTAATTCCAACCGAGGTAGCTCTAACAACGCAAATGGTAATGTACGACTTACTCAAAGTAATTCGGAAAACCAATAGAGCCCTGCAGATATTCAGAAGAAACTGTAAATGTATACACCTTCAATCTTAGCCTAAGTATTTTCATCAAAGTTAAAAACGAAAATACAAACAACACATATACCTTCTTGTTAGATACAGGTGCAGACGTATCAATAATAAAAGAAAAAACAGATCCTTTTGAACATATAGATACTTCAAACACAATTGAAATATCAGGAATGGTGAAATATTCCAAATGAAAAATCAAATATCGTCATATTAAATCAAGAGGTCGAAAATGGAACAAAAACGAACAAAACATTTGTCCGAATTTTAAACACAACAAAAACAGTTGTGTAAACATTTTAAATTTAAAAACCAAAAAATATGAATCATGCATAAAGAAGAAATAATTAGACAAGTCGATAAACTCATTAAAGATAAAATAGTTGAACCACCAGTGTCTATAATAGTCCGTTATTACTGGTACCGAAAAAGGGTTTACCAGGATCAGAAAAGAAACGATGGCGATTGGTAATATACTATCGTCAAATAAACAAAAAATTGTTGTCCGATAAATTTCCATTACCAAGAGTAGACGACATTCTTGATCAACTAGGCAGAGCCAAATATTTTTCATGCCTAGATTTAATGTCCGGTTTTCACCAAATAGAACTAAAAGATGAATCGCGGAGCATTACGTCATTTTCCACCAGCAATGGATCTTATCAGTTTACTAGACTACCGTATGGTCTGAAAATTGCACCAAATTCCTTTCAAAGAATGATGACAATTGCTTTCTCTGGATTAAATCCGTCACAAGCATTCCTTTACATGGATGACTTAATAGTCTTCGGCTGTTCTGAGAAACACATGCTCAAAACCTAAAGGATATTTTTGACATATGCAGAAAACACAACCTAAAACTGCATCCAGAGAAATGTTCATTCTTCATGCACGATGTGACATTTTTAGGCCACAAGTGTACCCAAAGGAATATTGCCAGA